>NW_026125832.1:0-118550 GCF_943737965.1 Phodopus roborovskii
AACTTCTCTGGTACCACTGCTTTCAAGGTGTCCCTTTAGTTTGGGTATGTTGTGTCCTCATTCTTGTTGAATTTTAGGATGTCCTTAATTTCTATATTTCTTCTTTGACACAGGTATGGTGCAATTGAACATTTTTAAATTTCCATGAGTTTGTAGGGTTTCTGCGATTTGTGTTGTTGTTGTAATACAATTTTTAAAGCATGCTGGTCATATAAGATACAGGGGACTACTCCAATTCTCTTGTAATTCCTTGTATCTGTTGAGGTTTGTTATGCCACCTACTATTTGGTCAATTTTTAGAGAAGGTTTCAAGTGGAGTAGGGGAAGAACTTATATTCTTTTGTGTTTGGATGAAATGTTCTATAGATGTCTGTTAAACCCAATTGAGACGAAACTTCTGTTAATTCTTTTGTTACTTTGTTAAGTTTGTGACTGGTGGTCCTGTCTAGTGGTGACAGTGGTGTGTCGAAGTCTCCCAATATAAATGTGTGAGGTTTTATGTGAGGTTTGAGTTTTAGTAGAGTTTCTTTTATGAGATGTGGTTGCCTTTGTATTGAAATCATAGTTGTTCAGAATTGAAACATTGTGTTGATGGATTTCTCCTGTGGTGGACATGGAATGACTGTTTTAATCTATTTTGATTAATTTTGGTTGGACGTTTAACTTGTTAGAATTTAGGATAGCTGCACCTGTTTGCTTCTTGGGTCCATTTGATTGGAAGATCTTTTCTTAGCCTGAGGTAATATCTATCTTTGAAGCTTAGATGTATTTCTTGTATGTAGCAGTGAGATGGAGTCTGGCTTCATATCCACTTTGTTAGCATGTGTCTTTTTACAAGCAAGTTAAGACCACTAATGTTGAAGGAGAGTAAGGACCATGGATCGTTAATGCTTGCTTGTTTTAGATTTGTTGCTGGCAGTGGTATTGTGAATTTATCAGTCCTGCTTTACCCTTGATTTGTGGTACAGTGGATGATCTTTTGCCTACATCTTTGTGAGAATAGTTAATTTTCTTGGGTTGGAGTTTTCCTTCCAAATCGTTCTGTATGACTGGATATGTAGATACGTATTGTGACAATCTGGCTTTGTCATTAAACATTTTGTTCTCTCCGTCTATAGTGATTGACAGTTTTGTTGGGTATAGTAGCCTGGGCTGATATCCGTGGACAACTACTACAAAGTACTTGTAGAACATCTATCAAGGACCTTCTCATCTTGATGCTTTCCATGGATTAGACAGGTGTAATTTTCATAGGTCTTCCTTTATATGATACGTGGAATATTTCCTTCACTGCTCTTAATGTAATTTCTTTATTTGTATGGTTAGATGTTTTGATTATTATATGTTGAGTTTTTTTTTTTTTTTTTTTTTTTTTTTGGTGTTTGGTGTGCTCATTGTACTTTCATGGGCATGCACTTCTTCAGATTGTGAAAGTTTTCCATAATGATTTTGTTGAAAATGTTTTTGGCACCTTTGAGCTGGGCTTCCTCGCCTCTTCCTCTAAGCCTATTATTCTTAAGATTAGCCTTTTCATGGTGTCCCAGGTGTTTTGTGTTCGGGATTTGTTGGATTTATAATTTTCTTTGGTCGATGAATTTACTTATTCTACTTTATCTTCTGTGCCTGAGATTCCTCTTCCACCTCTTGAATTCTGTTGGTTATGCTTGCATCTGTAGTTCCTGATCATTTGCCCAGTTTTTCTATTTCCAGCATTCCTTTGGTTTACATTTTATTTATTGTCTCCCTTTCCGTTTTCAAGTCTTGAAGCATTTCCTTCACCTGCTTGTTTTTTCTGGCTTTCTGTATTTTCTTCAGAGAAATTTGTTCATTCTTTCCATTTTTTGTTTGTTTTTCTTCCATTTCTTTAAGGTATTTTCTCCCATCTTCTTTGAGGGCCTCTATCATTTCTTATGGCAATAATTTTTAATTTGTTCTTTTCTACTTCATCTGCTTTGCTGTTTACTGGTCTATTTAGAGTAGATTCCACAGATTCTGGTGCTGTTATTCTTGTCGTTCTTTTGTTAGGTGTTTTATTGTATTTCCATCTTCCCATAGATACTTCCCCGGTGTGTTTTGGTGGGTCAGAAGTTTGATGTATGTAGCTCTGGGTGGTCCAATCTCTCTAGGAGTTCTCTCCACAGGAAGGGCCCTGCAATGGGACTATAAGTTCAGATTCCAGCTGAAGACTGGCAATGCAAGTCAAAGATTTTGAAGGCTGTGACCCAGGATGTTCCTTAAGCTGATAGGCAGATCTAGCCTGGGCCTGGCACTCTCCAGCTGAGGCCTCTTTGGCAGAGACCCTACAATGGTGGTCAGGGATCCATCCTGCAAGAACTCAGAGTGGTTCCATGGAGACAGGGTCCGAAAATACATTTGAGGACTCTAGCCAAGGCCTGGCAATGGATGACAAATACTGGGCTGATACTCAGGATGTTTCTGCACTGACAGGCAGATCTAGCTGGGACCTGTCCCTCTCCAGCTAAGGTCTTTTTAGCAGAGGCACTACAATGGGGGCCCTTTCACTCATTACTTTAACAATTTAAAAAGCCTCATTGAGATTATTGATTTTTCTAAATCCAATCCTACATATTTGCTTCATATTACATAAAGCAACTCATATTGGAGGAAACTGTTGAAGACTTTAAACACCTAAGAACCTGGGTTACAGGAATGAATACTCACAATATTGTTTATTCACAGGTGAAAATATGTTTGGTTAATGATTTGATTTAATTTTAATCATGTAATACCAGTGCATGGATTTGTGTTTGCTCACACTTGTTCCCAAGAATGTTAGCCTCTTGAGTTATTCTTGTAGCAAAAACTACAGAATTTTATCAAAATCCTGACATGGGTCCTGGCAATGAACATTCCATATTTTTTCTCGTCCATATCTCTAACCCTGTCTCTATGCTTTCTCTATTTTCTTTGATATGAAGTGATAGGGAAGAGCTCATGAAAGAGGTAATCAAAGTCATGCAAACAATTTTGTGAAGATGTTAGCCATCATACTTTTCTTTAATTTCAATAATCAAAATGGTTTTTTTGTTTAGCATGGTTCTTACTAAGTTCACTACACCCAAGATAAATGACAAACTGGTCAGTTCTTCTGATGTAATCTGCAACCCAAGAGAGAAAGACAGAGAGATGGGGAGAGAGAGACAAAGAGACAGAGAAAGAAAGACAGCATGAGGAGAGAGAGGGAGAGGAAAGAGAGATAATGAGAGCAAGAGAGATGTCAACCCAAGCTTCTCCACCTTCAGGTTTCATACTCTGTACCAAGGGAACAGCATATAAAATTGGGGAAGATACCTCCCCCTATGACTGGTGGCTGTGCTTGAAGCTCGGATTGGCTACCAAAGCCTGAGTTACAGGACTAAATGAACAGAAAAGACACAGAACTTGAGGGCAGGTTTGGATCAGGACTACCAAATATTCTAAACTCTTTGAATAGATATAGAAGCCATTAGGGTTTCCAAGCAACAACCCAGCCTCCCTGGGTATGCAGACATTAGTTTAAGTATGGCTTCTTATTCTTGCCAGGGATGATATGGAGAGGAAGGATTCAGGAGTTTGTGGGATTGCTTTTAGCAGGGAGGTGTGGTTTACATGGTTTCCCTTAGCTGCCATCCTGTAGATCGTCGGCACCTATTCCTTTAGAGATGGACAAAGTAGGTTGTGCAAAGCTTCAGCCTTAACATTGAGCTGCAGTTCTGAGAGAGGGTCTTCGAGTCCTGGCAGTATTTGGTAGCACTGTTCCAAGCCCTACCTTCAGGGTGTCACGGGGGTGGGCACTCCTTTGGATTCACCTCAGTTCAGACTTCACCCTTGAAAGGCCTGCCATTGTTTCCTCATAGTAGTGGAAAGGGACAAGGTCTCCTGACAAAATTGGGAGCATTGGTTGAGGGGAGGGAGAGTTAGGAGAAGAAAATGGGGAGAGGAGAACAAGAGGCATCAAGAAGACTGAGTTTTGGAAACAATAGAGGAGAGCAACAAAAGAGATACCATATTAGATGGAGATATAATAGGTGGTAAGAGAAATCTGACACTAGGAAAATGTCCAGAGATCTACAAGGATGACCCCAAATAAGAATATAAGCAATAGTACAGAGGCTACCTTAAATGCCCTTCCCTATAATGAGATTGATATCTACATTATAGGATATTCTAGAGCCTTCATCTAGTAGTTGACTGAAACAGAAGCAAAAATACTCAGCTAAGCACTAAGTGGAACTCCTGGAATCCAGTTGCAGAGAGGGAGAAGTTATGAGTACAGGGGTCAAGACCAGGTTGGAGATACCCTCAGACTCACCTAAGTAAAACAGTGTGGCGCTCATGACCCCCAGTCTGATAGTTGGGAAAACATAATATGACTGACCTAACACCCCTAAAAGTGCATCTCATTTAGAAGGCCTAGGAAGTGTAAGGGACCTCTGGCAGTGGAATCAGGATGGACCCCTGATGTATGAAAGACTTCAGGAGCCCATTCCCTATGGACAGATACTCACTCAGTCTAGACACAAGGGGTTGGGCCTTGTCCCTGCCCCAAATGACTTTTTGGATTAGTGCATATATGAGAGGGAGAGGGAAAAGGTATGGATATGTAAAATAACTTTGATTCTATTTTAACAGAATTCATTAAAAGTAAGAATAGGAAATAAGGTGGGGTGAATAACTTAGCTAACATTTGCTGGTGCCATGGCCCTAAAGACCAAGAGCTTTGGGAAGGATTATGGACACTGTCCTCAAGCAGTCACAGACTAACTTTGACTGTGGTATGAAAACCATACCCCAGGGACAACTTTCATCTTGGGTGACTGTGAAATCCTATAATTCCTACCTCCACTCTCTAAGAACCATTACTAAAGGCATCTGCGACTATGACTGGCTTCACGGCTTCAAGTTTACTTAGTGAGACATTAGAATGATGTGATGAATAACATGAAGAGTTACACTTAACTGTGTAAAAAACCTCATTTCTGTGAACCTGGCTGTCACCATTAGCAGTAATATATAGAACCCTTCCAAGGTATTTGGTGAGATTTAACAGACTAAATGATAAGGAAAAATAGTATTTCCCATATTTGAAAGACAACTGACTTTGAGGAAGAAACCCTGCACTTAATGGATACCATCTTCTGTTACTGAACTTAGGACCAGAGCTTGTTGTCTGGCTACGCTAACAACCAGGCTCAGTCATTCATCATAAGTGAGCCAAGCTAATGAACTAACTTCTCTGTTGACAAGCCAAACTACAATGCCAACTCTCTGGGTTCAAGTTGGACAGATATCACTCATGTCCTAGGACAGACTAATCTATAATGTGAATTTTATTTAAGACAGGATGTCACAGTAATACTATACTTCAAAAGAAGAGAAAAAAATACAAAAGTAAAATTAATGAAAATTTAAAGCATATTTATTCAGTTTGAGTACTTATGAAAAAAGAAAACAGTAAATAATCGATACCAAGGGTCTTAATAGACTTAGAATGCAAAACAAATAACAAAGTCAAATATGGAATTTTTTCCATCTCTAAAACACTCGCATATACTCGGTTCCTGTTTCTGCTATAAGGTGGTCGTATAAGAAGTCAATGTTTTTTTCATAGACACATTTTCATTTGAAAGAATCAATACTTTTTCTACAATGTGACTCCCTGGAAAATGAGAATTTTATGAGTCTACATTTGCCCTTGTGGTAGGCCAAAAGTGGACCCCACAAAGTTGACTTATGATCTCCATACAAATATCAAGGAGTTTGTAGGACTGTAATCAGAAACAGCAGCAACTCATTCCCATATCCATTTCTCAGTCCGTGAGTGTGCACAAGTTGAAGACTAGCTATCATTGATGAAAGGAAGACAGAGACATAATATAATGTCAGACAGGCAGATTCAGTCAATACTGAAAGCTCCATTTTATTCATATACCAAACTTAAGTAGTCAAACAAAGGTGCGGCAATGGAAGGGGACTTTTATTAATATGAATAAAGGGAAAACAGAAATTGTTTCCACTAATGCTAAAGGCCCTCCATAATTGCACATACAATGTGCCTTCAGGCACCCCATTGCTGCACTTATTCCTTCAGGGTGGTTAACCTGTCTACTCCCAAATCATTGCTATTTAGGTCGGAGACATTCATCATCAAATCACAGGTGACCTGTAGCAGGAAAGATAATATCTTAAGGATAATAGGAGTTATTGGAGCACTTTGAACTCATGACAAGTTGGATCGGATTCCCATTTAGGGGCTGAGAAACTTCAGACTGTCAGAATATATTCCAGGACTGCCAAAGTTATACAGATACCTTGTATGCAAACAGATGATAAGATCTACCTTTAACTGCTTGGTGGCAGTGCAAATGTTTAATTCCAGGACACAGGAGGCTGCCTGATTTTGCTTAGTTTGAGGCTAACCAAATCAAAAGAATGAGTTTAAGTCCTGCACACATAAACCCGGTTTTGAAAATAACAAACAAAACATAATCACATAAAGGAAAATCAGATCAACCTACTAGTGGTAGCCTACATGTATAAATGGTATTGAAGGAGGAAGCTTTCCCTCTTTGACTGCTTACCCTAGCTCTGAGTACAAAGTTTATTGTTTTACTACCATTAGAGCCTACTTTTTTGGAAATTTGGTGTATAATGACCAGCTGAGACATCCATCCTGATAAAGTAAAAAACTGATGTACTCTTAAGATTCCCATTGGTAGGTAACCTTTGTAGGACTAACTACATCACAGCTTATGAGACATCCTAATAAATCCACTTTCTACATATATGGAGAGATTCATCATACATTCTTTTTCATGCAGAGAACATTGATTAATGCAGTTGGATTTGTTTCATTTTGTTTTTTATCTGCTCACTTAAGATGTATTGGCTAACAATATTGCTCACAAATACTTTTTTTTTTTTTTTTTTTTGTATCCCTAAATATCTGTGTGGTAGTTAATGAATATTTGGAGCTCCCTCCCAACTTTTTCAACTAGAATCACTCAATCCATTTAAGTAAGTATACTTAGCTAGCCACACTGGGTCTAGGAGGAAGAAAGGAAAATGCCTGTTTAGTACAGAATGATAACACGGGTCAGCTATAGGACAATTGCTATAGAAATGCACATCACTGCTGATGTAGAAAAAACTTTGGGTAGAAGGCAAACAGTAACCATTGCAATTTGTCTTTAAGCACTCTGCAACCACCTGGGAGGTGCTTTATCACTCAGGCCTTACTAGCCAATCAGGCCCCTTTGTGACCTGCCTGTCAAAAGAAGTGCAGGGCCCTTCTGGTCTGTATTTGAAGAGAAACTGGAGCCACTCATTTTGTGTGCTGTGCTTTGAGGAAGGGCAAACTGGAAAACAACAGCATGGTGAGTGAGGGGCTGATGTCCTCATGGGTAGTGGGAGATGGTGAGGTGATGGATCTAGTGAGGTGGGTATTCCCTGGATCTGGCTGGGAAACTATAGCCAGACTACCTGTCCCCTGAGTTCTCATGCAGTCCTCCAAATAACTACTCTGTGGGCTGTATCTGCTTTGAGCACTGGGAGCAGGGAGGTGTGTATAGAAACCCTTTTTAAGTCAACTTCTATATACTTCAGGTGCACCCACTGAAATAATGGCAACAAACTTCCAGAGGCCTTTTAGATAAGTACCTTTTAGAAGTTCAGCAATTTGCATTTTAATTTTATGTGTAAGATCCATTTATTGTAAATTTTCTGCACATTGTAAAATTTTCTGCACATCTCAAGTAAGGGTAGCACTTCACTATTGAGCAGTGATTTACAGGAGAAGAATTTGTAACACAAAGGATTTACAAATGCTTTGAAGATATTATGCCTCATAAAGTAGAATTTAACTGAGGTAGTACTGCCTCTAAAACACACAAAGATAAGTATATGCTGACCAGTCCTGTTTGAATTTTGAATGCTAGATACATATTTGTTCACCATGATTTTCCAGACCTTTGACTCCAAACCATTACAAAGGAGAAACTCCTGTTTTACAACAGCAGCTAGTCCCTTACCCTTATCATAGACCTGCCCCATAACAAGCTGCACAGAATGCTATTACAGGGTCACAAGCAACCTTAAAATTCATTATATCATATAGTTGCAGTTTTCTTCTCCAGAAAAACATAGTTCTAACAGAGTGGCAATAGGACACCAGATTTTAAAAAGTAAACCAATGATGTATGAGTTTCCTGATAAAGCAAAGCTTTCACTTAGGTACTCACGCAGGGATGAGAAACATTCTTAGAAGAGATAGTAACACCCTGGGGACTAGGCCTTGAAAGATTTTCTTAAGGGCCTGGTGTATTGACAATACAACATAGAACCTTGTCAAAAACCAGGTATTTGCATGGGAGAGCTGGTAATTGTATGGAACAAAGCCTTTGTGGACAGTTTGCTTCATGTCTGTAGATATAAACTATATAGAGATATGTTTCTAAGTTCCAAGGCCACTGTGGTCTTAGTCAGCAATGATCATGAGATACCCTGTATTCATGTAAAGTCCCTCACAGAACTGGTAATGGACAAATCCCCCCAGAGCTCAGGGGAAGTGGGGGAGGACAGCGAATGGAGAGAGAAGTAGGAGAAAACGAGGGGGAGGAAAGGAAAACATGTGTGACCAGGAAGATTGAGCCTGGTTAGGAATAGAAGACAGGAAAGAGAGAGATACAGAGACAGAGAGAGAGAACATAAAATAGGGAGCCAATATTGGTTTGAAGATAAAATTGAACACAAAGAAAAGTCTGGAGAACGACAAGACTGCTGCTAACTAACAGTTTGAGCTTCTATGGAAAGGCTATCATAAATGCCCTTCCTGGAGAATGAGATCAACAACTAACTTCTCCATGGAGCCCTCAACTAATGCCTGTTGGAAACAGATGCAAACACCAATACATAAACACTGAGCCGATGTAGAACTCAGATACAGAGGGAGAGGACAAGAACAGGCGGCAGAAACACATAGAGACAGCTTTCCTGAACAAGGAGGAGCTAACGGGCCACCAGACTGATAGCTGGGAAGACAGCATGTGACTGACTCAGGACCCCTGAATATGGGTCTCAGCCAGAAGTATTGAGAAGTCTAAGTGCCCTCAGACAGTGCAGCCAGGATGTATTCCTGAATTACAAAAGGACTTTGAAAACACATCCCCCATGGAGGGATAACTGCCTTAATCTAGAGACAGGAGAGAAGCCCTAGTCCCTATTTCACATGACCTGTCAGACCTACATGACCCCTACTGCATGACATTGCCTTACATATGGAATTGCGGTGGGGAGTTGGGAGGGTCGTTAGAGTGCTTGTGAGAGGGCAGAGAGAGTAAAATGTAGGGATGGAGTGAAGGTGGTTTGGAGGGAGGGAGGGGGAACTGGGATCAACATGTAAAATAATAAATTAAATTTAAAAAAATGCTTTTACACCAAAATTTATGTTCAAGTAAAAGTTACTGGGGAAAAGGATTTCTATTTTTGTTTCCACAGAAAATGAAAAGATGTGGATTCCTTCCAGACTAATGTGGTTTGATCAAGCCAGACCACCTGAAACAGAATACCAGGTGATCCTACATTCAAAACAGCTGGACAAAGCAGCCTGACAGACTACAGCCAGAGTTTCTGAATCTCCTTCGAATTCCCCATGACAGCTCCCCTTACTATCAGGAAGTAGTTTTGAAAGAACTATGCCCAAATTCCCAAATATTGTCTATAAATGTTTGTTTCCATCTATATGGACTTAGTTATATAAAAAAAAAAAATGTGAAAGAAACAAACCAAGCTAAGAATGGGCATTCATAACTAAGAAAAAAAAAAAAAAAAAAAAAAAGACTAAAGTCAAGTATGATATCTAAGATGTTCACCAAATTATTTACAAGATGTAGGTTTCCCCTTCCATGATTTCTTCCCTATTACCTGATATCAAGATGATAAGACAGGATTTAAAATACGTACAGGTTTAGAAATGTGGCTGAACAAAATTATGCAAGTTCATTGCTAAGACCTACATCAGTTTTTTGAGAACATACTGTAATTCCTCCCACAGGAATACTCAAGGGTGTAACCTTCTTCTGAGAAACCATGAACAATCACAAACTCACACACTGATATCACATAATTAAAATTAAATCAAATCTCTAAACAGATTTCCATATTTGAATATTTTTCTCTAATGAGTACTCAGTCCTGTAACCATTGTGTTCAGGGTCTTAAAGTCTTCAAAGTTTTCCTGCAACATTAATTATTTCATGTAAAAGAAAGTAATCATGAAGGATTGGGCTTAGAGATAGCAATCCATATGAATGAGGTTTTTATGTAAATCAAGTCAAGTGTTACCATGAAACATGGTTCCCTTACCAGTGAATTTCCAGGACTTTTTTCCACATGAGTTTGCAAGTGAGAACAAAACAGAGACATTGTATTGCTTGAACTGATTGTTCACACGTGTCAGATATTTTTCTCTCCAAAAAACTATGTAAGTCAATGTGTGTTCAATGAAGATCATACCACATTCTTAGTAGGAAGATTCCTTCCCATAAGGGTTTTCTTAGGCTCACAAAGATTATAGGGATAAGCAAAGTGCACAGCATTGCAACAATGGATACATGTATAGTGTTTTTATGCACTATGATTTATTTCTTTGATTATAAAGACTAATGATACATAGAGAGGCTTTACCACATGGGATACATTCAATATCTTTCAAGTATACATTCTTTTATGACTTAAGAGAGTGCTGGGATATGCAAAGGCTTTATCACAATCATGGCATCCATAAGTTTCTCTACAGTAAGTGTTCTTATATGACTTTTAAGCACATCATATGCTGTGAAAGCTTTACTACATTGACTAATTTCTTAGGGTATCTCTCCAGTATGTGTTCGTTTATGAAGTCACAGATTGTTGTGTTGTGAAAAAGCTTTGCCACATTGATTACATCCATAAGGTTTCTCTCCAGTATGTGTTCTATGATGACACTGGAGATTACTGGCACATGAAAATGCTCTACCACATTGATTACATATATAGGGTTTCTCTCCAGTATGTGTTCTTATATTGCTTTAAGATGACCATTACTTGCAAATGCCCAACCACATTGATTACATACATAGGGTTTCTCTCCAGTATGTGTTCTATGATGAGATTTGAGAGTAGTGTCATGTGAAAATGCCCTACCACATTGATTACATGCATAGGGTTTCTCTCCAATATGTGATCTTTTATATAACTGTATTGTGAAAAACATTTGCCACATAGATTATAGTCTTGTGTTTTCCCTCCAGTATATGTTCTAAGATGTCTTTTAAGCATAGTATGTCTTGCAAATGTCTTACCACATTGAATACAATCATAGGTGTTTTTTACCATGTGTGCTCTGTCACTGAGAAGAAGGAAATTGTGACATGCAAAGACTTCAACACACTCTAGATTTCTATATGGTTTCTTTCCAGTATGATTTTTTTCAAGCCATTGAAGATGCCTGTAACCCACAAAGTTTTTCACACATTCATTGTGTATATTCACAGGATTCGCTCCCTTATGGCTTCTTTGATTCCTGCAAAGATAATTAGCATATGTAAAACTTTACCACATGCATGAAACTAAAGAAACTTTCTACATGTATAAAATAAAGTTTTAATTTGGGTAATTGTAAACAAGAATCATATCCTGAGTTTTACATTCATGATGCTTCTCTAATGTGGTATTGTTTTGATTTCATTGAAGATACCTGTGGATTCAGAGTAAGAGCTTTATTTCATGGCCCTCAATTATTGCATATATTTACATATAATAGAAAAAATCGAAATGACACAGAGCTTTGCCATATTTATACCATTTATCAGTTTTTCCTTCATAGAAATCAGACTACATTGGCTAAATATACCAGTACAAATGGAAGCATTCACACATTCCAATGGTCATATGGATTTACTGCAGTGTAAATTGATGGTATTATTCAGATGACTTCGGAATATTGATAAATTTGAAAGTTGTTTCATACTCAACAAATATCCTCAAAGTGGGGACTTCTAAATATCTTTCATTTCTTCTCATTGTCATAAGAGAAGTACATTGCTTCTTTCCACATTCTAAATTCACATGGCTTGTATTTAGAGTAAACTAAATACTTTTTTCCCTACATTTTCTAATACAGAATGTCTCTGTGTAAATCTAGCTATCCTGGAACTCACTTTGAAGACTGGGGTGATCACAAACTTAAGGGATCCACCTTGCTCTTGGTTATGAATGTTGGAATTAAAGGTATGGGCCACAACTACACGGCTCTACATATGATATTCTTATGAAACTAATAAAACAAATAAAAAGTTTCCACATAGTGTTCACACTTTCACTTTCTTTAAATCAACTTTAAGGTTTCAACGTAACAACCTTCTTGACACTCATAAACTGACCCTTTCAATATCCATAGCAAAGTCACAAATAGATAAATAATGCCTGCTTAACTACAGACTTTTTTCTTAGGAGGTCTTGGACATATACTTATCACCTATGCAACATGTAAACTGTTTAAAATATCTGAATAGAATGAAACTAAACAGACGGGCATATCTACAGAATAGATATCTGGGTGCTATAATTCAAAGGGTGATATCTGTTAAGACATAATTTCCTTCTCATTTTACACAAATGCCTTGCAAACACAGAAGAGCTACCTTTCACTGAGGTACAGGGTTTTGTGAGAAAATGACAATCATCACTTTAAACTACACTTATTTTCACTGTTGCTCTTCTTAATCTTTTTAATATTTTAAGTGTGACTTTTCAATAAAATTTCCAGGATACATTAAAATATCTGCAGAGCCAAATTTGCATAAATTTGCACATGAAAATTTACCTTCTGTGTCTTCTAGAAGTTTGACAATGATCCTTCGTATTATGGTTATCCCAAATGTAGTCTGAAATAACAGAAAATATATGATGTACTCTTCCAAATTGTACAAAATTTAAGTAATAACTTCAATGACCCTTAGAACCATGCCTCACTCACCCAATTTTCCCTTTTCTTAATCAAATTACAGAATAGTATCAATAATCAAGAAACAGTTGGTCCCTTATTTTAAAACATGAAGGAAAATTCAGTCTTACCTGTAGCAGCAAGGTTCCTGTAAGTGTCCAGCATCACATTTTTCTAGAGACACTTCTGAGACGGATTTAGCAAAGCCCACTCTTTCTCAGTCAAGTGGATATCTTTTTACAAAGATTCATGCAAATGGGAACCAGTTAGAATCCCAATAGGATTATGAAAACCATATATACATATATTGATACAGCATGGCTTCTACACCTACCATGCAGTGATCTAGAGGTGTACAATATTAGGGAAAGAACAATCAGGAGGAAGAGGAAAAAAAAAATAAGAGGGGTAAATACCATCCACTTTTTGTCAAAAAAAAGAGAAATCCATCAATGTAACCTGAGATCTTGTGTAATGTTACCCACCTCCCGATGACTCTATGTGTTCAGAACTTATACACACAGACTCTAACAAAATTAACTCAAAAGGATTCCTAAACTGTTCTGCTTTTGACCCTGTAGTGACTGATATTTGTTTCAAAGAGAGACACCACATGGTCTAGATTTCTCTATGAAAATGTGGGTAATATTCTGCCATCGTTCAGAGAATTATATTTTAATTTAATGAGCAATGTTACAAATTAATGAGTTCTGCTTATTAAACATATCCGTATAAATAATTGGTATCCAAAAATAAAGTTTTTAAGAAGCTTGGTCCCAAAAATTCCACTGAGGGCATCCAATCATGTAGTTTAAGCAGGGATAATCAAGAGGACATAAGGACATTGCCACAGACTTAAGAAATAAGTAAAGAAATATGTCTGTATAGACAAATTGTGTTCATTTCTGGTAATGATCAAAAAGGAAAGAACCTACAACAGATGGTTATTTTTGTTGTTATTGTTTTTTTTGAGACAATGTTTATTGGTGCAATAATAAATAGCCTTAGTTGTTTTAGGAGACAGATACTGCAAGTCGTGCTAGTAAGGCAATGTATGCTTTCAACAGAAAAGATAGCACCATAATATTTAATAGTACAGGAGTAACTTCGAACAGCAGATCTGGAGGGAGAAGTGATAGAAGATGAGAAAAGTAGGGATGGCAGAACAAAGAAACGATTAAAGCTGGTGCAGGGAGTTATTGGTTAATCCATGTGTTATTCTAAGTAAGCTTCTCATGAGGAATAGCTTCTTGTATACTACATCTATGGGAAAATGGAAGGAAATGATAGACTTCTAAAAAGTCAGCAGGATTTACCATTCGATAGGACAACCTCAGAAGGCTACTCAAGCAGTGGAGTACAGGGGGGAAAACAGGAAATCCCATTAACATTACTGACTAAGGCCACAGTGTTCATGGGCCTAATAAGCATAGCTCCATGTGGTTTCAATAGAGCACACCAAGGATTTTTCAAACCTTTTCTCTCAGACTGTACATCCAAAACCACAAAAATTATCAGCTCTGTTACATAGTCCACAATAGTTCACCCAGACCCGTTTTGGCTGAATACTTTAACTATAGCAATTTGTATTCATGATAAGGTCTCTCCTCTATCCAGATTCTTGATAGCCCTCATCTGGGGATTCCAAGATTCTGCCCACCGGGAAAATTATGGATTATGTAGGAATGATTAACTGATTCCACATTGCTCACCTCAACTATCATTGAAGGAGGAAATCTCAGCTTATATCCTTCCTCTCCCTTTCTGCACTGTGACTCCACTAGTATCCAAGTGGGTCATGAACTCAATCCTTGCACAAATCCCTCTTCATATAAAGTCCCCACACTAATCAGAGATCTTGGGAGTTCACTCATGTTCTGGTCTATTTTCCTTCTCACTTACCAGTCAAGGGCCAGGAAGGAAGGAAGTGTAGGTTTTTCTTCCCAGCACTGTATGTGAGAAGCAGGATTGGGAGTTCAAAACAATTCTCAACTATACAGCATAAGACAACCCAAAGTTACAAAAAACTTTCCTCAACTCAGAAATCAATAATAAACATCACTTGACAAAAGGAATGGAATAAGTAAAATTTAAGAAACATAGGAGAGCAGCAGCACAGAGATACAAGCAGTAATGTGTTTAAAGAACATATTTAAAAAGATGGCAATAGCTGGGTGATGGTGGCACATGCGTTTAACACTAGTGTTCAGGAGGCAGATGGAAGCCTATCTCTGTGAGTTCAAGACAAGCATGGTATACAAGATATAGTTGTGGTACAAGCAGCAGAGTCACAAAAAATGGGGGTCTCAAAAAATAAATAAATATTAAAAAGAAAAAAGCTAGAAAAACAGATATCATCATTGGCTAGAGGCCTCACTTGAAGAATGCCAGGCCCCAGCTAGATCCACATATCATTGCCACCATCCTGAGTCCATGGTGCTGGATGCTTGCCCCCCATCGCTGGGCCTCTGCTAGAGAGGATTCAGAAGGAGAGTGTTAGGCCCTGGCTAGATCTTCCTATCCATGCAGGAACCACTTGAAACTCTGTGTACCAGGATCTGTGACCCCCATTGCCAGGATTCTGCTAGAGTGAGTCTGGGAAAAATTTGCGTGAAATTCCCCCCACACCCTAACCTGGAAATTCACTGGATTGGCTCCATATCATGCTCTGCCTGTGGCATGTCCACAGCTCAAAAACCCATAGGAAATAGATAAACTAACTTCAAAAGAATCCAAGGGGAATGCAGAGGAAATATATACACAAAACCACTGCCAACATCAAATCATAAACAAAAATCATTAACCAACAATGTCCCTTACTTTCCCTCAATTTAATGGTATTATCTCACTAATAAATAGAGAAAGCCTAACAGAATGTATATGGAAACAGAATCCATACTTCTGCTGCACACAACAAACAAATCTAAGATTCAAAGATAGATGTTACTCAGGGTAAAGGGCTTGGAAAAGATCTTCCAATCAACTGGACCAAAGAAGCAAGCAGGTTTGGCTATCTTAATACCTAACAAATTAGACTTCAAACCAAAATCAATAAAAAGAGATGAAAAAAGTCATTTTGTATTCATCACAGGAGAAATCCTAAGCACAAAACCACAATTCTGAACCTCTATGCCCCAAATTCAAACGCACCAACATTCCTAAAAGAAATGGTACTAAAACTCTAACCTCACATAAAACCACACACACTTTGAGTGGGAGACTTCAACACCCCACTCACCACTACACAGTAACACCAGTCAGAAACTTTACAAAGAAACAAAAGAACTAACAGAAGTTATGTCTCAATTGTTTTTCACAGACACTAATTGAACGTTCCATCCAAACAAAAAAGAATATAACTTCTTCTCTGCTCCACATGGAACATTCTCTGAAATTGACCATATACTAGGCAACATAAAAATCCTCACCCGATACAAAAACATTTGAATATTACCCTGTATCTTATCAGACCACCATGCTTTATAATTGGAATTCAATAAAAACAACAACAAATCACAGAAAACCTACATACTCATAGAAACTGAATGATGCTCAATTTCAACATACTTGCGTCTAAGAAGAAATAAACAAATTAAGGAATTCCTAAAATTCAATGAGGTTGTGGATACAACATACATGAATTTATGGGACACCTTGAAATCACTGCTAAGAGGGAAGTTGATTGCAATCAGTTCCCATATGAAGAAAACGGATGAGAGACACATTAGAGAATTAACAATACAACTGAAAACCTTAGGACACAAATGAAGCAAACTTAACCCTCAGGAGTAGGCACCATTATCAATTTTTGGGCTGAAAACAATAAAGTAGAAAGCAGGAATACGATACAAAAAAAAAATCAATGCAATAACGAGTTGCTTTTTTTTTTTTTTTTTTTTTTCAGAAAATTAACAAGGGAGACAAACCTTTATCCAAACTAAACAAAAAGCAAAGAGAGAAAATGGAAATTAACAAAATCAGAACCAAAAAAGGGGTACAGAACAGTAGACACTGAGGAAATCCAGGCAATTTTAATGTTATAGTTGGAAAACTTATACTCCACAAAATTTGAAAATTCAAAGGATATGAACAAATTTCTGGGTAACTCTTACTTAACAAAATTAAATCAAGACTAGACAATCAACTTATATTGACCTATAGCAACTAACAAAGTAGGAGCAATCATAGAAAGCCTTCCAACATAAAAAATATCCCACAGCCAGATGTCTTCTGCAGTGAAGAATTCTACAGAAAATTCATGGAAGAGCTAATATTAATAATCTTGAAACTGTTCCACACAATAGAAACAGAAGTTTCATTACAAAACACTTTTTTGAGGCTACAATCACCTTGAAACCCATTCACACAAAGACACAACTAAGAGAAAATTACAGAACAATATCCCTCCTGCACATTGATGCAAAAATACTCAAGAAAATATGGGAAAACCAAATCCAGGAACCTATCAGAAAAATCATCTACTATGATCAAGTAGGCTTCATCCTTGTGTAGCAGGGATGGCTTCACATATGAAAATATTTCAAATATACCACTATATAAACAAACTAAAAATGAAAAATCACATGATCATCTCTCTAGATATAGAAAAAAACTTTGACAAAATTCAACATCCTATCATGTTAAAGGTCTTGTAGATATCAGGGATAACAGGAATTTATATAAACATAATAAAAGCAATATGTAGTAAACACAGAGAAAATATCAAGCTGAATGTAGAGAAGCTTAAGGCAATTCCTCTGAAATCAGTACAAAGACTAGGCTGCCCTCTGTCTCCATATATCTTCATTATTGTATTTGAAGTGCTAGCTAAAGAAATAAGACAAGAAAAGGATATCAAGAGGATACAAATTGAGAGGAAGAACTCAATCTTTCTCTATTTTCAGAAGATATGATAGTTTACATAAGCAACCAGAAAACTCTACCATGGTACTCCTACAGCTGAAAAACACATTCAGCAATGTATAAGCATAGAAGATAAACTAAGAAAAAATTGTAGCCATTCTATATTCAGACAACAAAGTGGCTAATAAAGAAATCAGAGAAACATCACCCTGTACAATAGCCACAAACAATAGAAACTACCTTGGTGTAACACCTATCAAACAAGTGAAAGTCCTATGTAATAGTAATTTGTGTATTTACAAAAAGAAATTAAAGAAAACACCAAAAAACTGTAAAGATCTCCCAATCTCATGGATAGGTAGAATAAACATAGTAAAAATGGCAATTTTCTCAATGGCAATCTACAAATTCAATTCTATATCTATTAAAATCCCAGCACAATTCTTCACTGACCTTGAAAAGATAATAATCAACTTTATATTGAAAAACAAAAGAACAAGAATAGTTAAAACAACCTGTATAATAAAGGAACTTCATGAGGCATCATCCTCCCTGACTTTAAGATCTACTACAGAGCTATAGTCCTGAAAAGAGCCTTGTAGTAGCACAAAGATAGACAAGTAGCTCAATGAAAGTTAATAGACAATCTTGGTATTATCCCACACACATATGAGCACTTGACTTTTGACAAAACAGCTAAAAGTGTACAATGGGATAAGGAAAGCATCTTCAACAAGTGGTGCTGGTACAAATGGATGATGGTATTCAGAAGACTGAAGATAGATCTATGTCTATAGCCATGCACAAAACACATGTCCAAATGCATCCCTCCATAAATCCATCCACACTGAACCTCTTAGGAAAAAAAAAATTAGAGGTACTCTTGAACAAATTGGTACAGGAGACTGCTTCCTGACAATAACTCCAGAACCATAGACACTGAGATCAACAAATAATGAATGGTCCCTATTCCAACTTAGAAGTTTCTGTTTTCTGTAAGGCAAAGGACCCAATGTCAGCCCACAGACTGGGAAAAGATTTTCACCAATCCGACAAAAGTCTGATCTCCAAAATATAAAAAGAACTCAAGAAACTAGTCAACAAAACACCAAATAACTCTATGAAAATGGGGTATAGAACTGAATAGAGAACTCTAAATAGGGGGAATGATGAAATACACTTAAGAAAATGTTCAATATCTTTAGCTAATAAGGAAATACAAATTAAAACAACTTTAAGATACCATATTACTGCTGTCAGAATGGATAAAATTAGAAAAAGCAATGAGAACTTATTCTTTGCAGGTGGATCTGTAAATTTGAAGAGCCATTTTGGAGTCTAGCCTGGCTGTTCCTCAGGATAATGGGAATCAGTATACCACAGGACACAGTAACCTACCTCTTGTGCACATACCCAAATGATCCACATCCATGGAACCAAGAAGTGTGCTCACATATATTCATAGCAATATTATTTATAATAGCAAGAACATGGAGGCAACATATATGCCCCTCAACTGAAGTATGTATAAAGGAGATGCGCCATATTTACACAATGGAATACTACTCTGTGGTGGTGGGGGGAACAATGAAATCTTGAATCTCACAGACAAGTGGATAGAACTTGAAGAAACTATCCTGAATGAGGTATCCCAGTCACAGAAAGATAAACATGGTATGTATTCATTCATATGTAGATTTTAGACATAGTGCAAATGATAAACACGATACAAATCACACTGCCAGAGAAAATAGGATACAAGGAGGATTCTAAGAGTTTCTTATAAGGTCACTCACAAAAGCAGGAAGGGACACGGTCCCCAGAGCATATGGGAATTGAGGGGGTAGTGAGTGGAGAGTGAACTAACAAAAGGAAAGATGTAGGAGAGTAAAGAACATTGGACTAGGAATATTTGGTCAGAAGAGGAATAGACTTGCGAAGAAAAGTGAAGAGAAGAGAAAAGGATAGCTGGATCCACCTTGTTGGTGTTAAATTATATCTTGTGAATAATTTCTTTCTTTCTTTCCTTCTTCCTTTCTTTATTTAAATCAATGTTGATATCATTTTGTTATCTCTCTAGGGGTGAATTATGAAAAATTGTTTCATTATTAAATTCTTTCATTATATAATCTGTGATCCCTGAAGTTTGGTGCCACCTTGTGTGACTCAAGTGTGACATACCACCTAACTATCTGATTATTTCATTATTCAAATCTGTCTTTTTCTACTCCAGGGAGAGTGGAGTCTGTATCCACCTTGTAGGTTAAATTGCATCTTGTGAATTCTTTCTTTCTTTCTTTCTTCCTTTCTTTATATAAATCAATGTTGATATCATTTCGTTATCTCTCTAGGGGTGAATTGTGAGAAATTATCTCTTTATTCATTCATATTTTTGTTCAAATCGATGATTAAGAACTCAATGCCTCTTCAGTATTGAGCAATCATTTAGGCTTCACGCATAAAACACCATCCACTTGTTTAATGTGTATAAAATACAGGTAATGTTATGGACCATAAGTCCCTTTTGGAGTCAGATTGTGGGAGTTGATGATGTAATATCATCTCATTACTTCATCATTTAGCTGTATAAATAGATCTTTACATCAGCGATAGGTTTAGGACTTTGGTGCCATCTAGTCAGTGTTACTATAAAAGGCCCACTAATTAATTATCAACTCAATTTTTAAAAAAATCATTATTCCAGGAAGAGATCAGTCTGACTACTCCATGTGGGATTTAAGTATGCACCACCGTGTCATTATACAATCATTTTTCATTATATATTAATTATTTAAATCGATGAAGATGTTGTTCTTCCTGACTGGAGTAGGGCCATTCCTCCATGGGAGTTAATCACGTGGCATTATTTAATTATCTAAGTACTACTTCCTTGACAATCACTGGAGATTGGTTCCATCTTATGAAAGTTAAGTATGGAGGACTATCCAATTATTAATTTATTCGATTGCGTAAGTAATGATGGTGTCATCCGTCATATGGCTGCTGTGGGATTGACACAGCAGGAGATCGGTACCAGAAGTAGTGCCCAGAGAATGGGGGACACTGCCTTATACAGTGATTACTGATTACGTAATAGTAGATTTTTAACAATCGAATGATTACACGATTTAAAAAAAAAATAAAACTGTACTGTTGCGCATCATCAGTTTCTGAGAGGTTGCAACAGAACTGACCCATGAAGGACACAGTGACCACCGATTTTAAAAATGGAATAACTGAATAATCTCCTGATCAGGGAAGCTCATCTAATGAACTCTGTCGGGCTGATAACATGACACACCTCCAACAATAAATCACTTTAAATAACCATATTAGAAAGCAGGGTACAGGACTTAATAGACAACAGTCAATTGAGGAATCCAAAATGACTGAAAGAAACAGAAGACACTGCTCAAAATCCTTAATCATCAGCCTAATGCAAATCTAAACAACTCTGAGAAACCATGGGATCAAGCTCCTCTAAAGGTAAGAGGATGAAGAGGAGTTTATTTTATTTTCAATAAAGGGAAAAGGATTATGGTAGAGGCGATTAAATGTAATGTTTCCCTTCTAGAAATTACAAAATTGAAGCATCGAAAACAGGTTTAAAATACTCACCATTGTACTTGAAGGGCACAATGATGCCTTCATTTTCATGCTTAGTCACTATAGGCATGTTGTAGCTTGAGAGACTGGTAAATATGTAGAACTCAAAAGGAATAGCCCTGCTTTGTTTTTGTGAGAAACTCAGTGAGGCTGTAAGGTTAGTTCATCCGTGAGTATACTCCTTTTAGCATGGGGGAGGGGCACTAGAATGTGACAGAATATTGGTTCATAAATGTTGCCTGGCAACCCTGCCTGCATTCTGTATCCTGGTATCATGGGCCAAGGACCAGAGAGCAGCTTCGAGAAAGAGTTATCATGGGACATTACAGTCTCCCAAGATAACTATCTCCTAAAACTTTTCATGACAGCATTTGATTCGCCTAAACAAGTCACAGCCACACCTCTGGAAGTGTGCCTACAGCTTTTACTGGTTACCAAATGTAAGGAGTACGGTTTTTCTGCCTGAAGCCGCTGGTCTTGTCCTGTTGCCACGCCAGCCCTAAATAATACAAAGAGACTCTGTATTTGATATTATACTGTTGGCCAGGTACTAGTTTCTTATTGGCTAGCTTTGTCTTATGTATTTACCCATTTCTGCTGATCTATGTATTTTCACATGGCCTTGTCTTACCGGGGTCCAGCTCTCTCCAGACTCTCCATCTTGACTCCACCTTACTACTTCCTATTTCCTCCTTGTCTCTCCTATCTTCCTTTCCTATTGGCCAATGGTGCTTTATTATTAACCAGTATGAGAAACATATACAGAATGACATCTCCCATCATCTCCTCTTTTCTGTCTAAATAAAAAGGGTTTTAACCTTATCATAGCAAAATATATTATACAACAGTTATCAAGTAAGAATCACAGTTAACAATATTTAGTCCATTAACATTTAGCAAGATTTGAAGAAAATATTCCATCATCTATTCTATCTTTGTGTGTCTAAAGTCTAAGTAACGTATCTTTAATCCTAACTAATGAACTATAACCATAACTATTTGTCTTTAACTCCATCAAAGACCACAGAAGGATAATATATAAACTCAAGAAATGACAGAGACAACTCACTGCCTGGTCACCTAAAGTTGTTTTGTAATCTTCCATCTGTAGCCCATAGGCCATAGTGTGTCTGGCAGACTCTTCTGCAAAGCAGGAAACTTTAAACTGTTTCATATTGGCACTTTGTCAGTCACTTTATTTTGTGTCCTACAGATTTTTTCATGAAGCAGGAACTCTGTAGCAATGTCCATCTTGAATCAGCAATCACTTTTCTGTGGGTCCTGCATGTCCAGTTTATACATTACAAAGTCAAACAGTCCAGACAAGAGCAGTATCTTGTCCAAATGGCTAGTCTTGCCATATTGGAAGCAAACTCCAAAACGAGTTTCTTTAATGCCCATCTTCTTTTCTGGTGCAGGTGGTATTGTCAAGAGCAATTATGTCTCACTGTCCCAAAAACCCTAAACCATTTTAAATGCCATATTCTGTAGGTCTTTGAAAGGTTTGAAGAATGCCTATCTATTTCAAATACATGTCTATATATCAAGAAATCCTAACTTAACTATAAGTTCTGACTATCATAGATAACTAACTATAATCTGTACTACATTATACATTACATTTCTAACTGAGCTCAATAAACACAATACCTAAACAAGAGGAGAAATATACATATCACCAAATTGACTTTAAATTTGTATCAATAAATGAAAATCCATTCCAAAACAAAGTAATCAATAAATGAAAATCCATTCCAAAACAAAGTATTCATATCTATACCATAATTCCCTTTTTACCTTTAAAAAGAATATTGGTTGTGATCATTAACCATTTATAACCAAGTCCATTTAAATGAAAACAAACATTTATAAACAATATTTGGGAATTTGGGCGTCGTTCTTTCCAAACTACTTCCTGCTGGTAAAGGACGCTGTCATGGGGGAATCCTAAGAAGAGGCAGAAATCCTGGTTGTAGTCTGCGAGGCTGCTTTGTCCACGCTGTTTTGAATGTTGGATCACCAGCGACTCTGTTTTAGGGGGTCTGGCTTGAACAAACCACATTAATCTGGAAGGAATCCACAGCTTTTCATTTTCTGTGGAAACAAAAATAGAATACCTTATATGCAATTTTCTCTCTGAAATCCTAATTTTCTCACATACTTTTATGCTTATTGTTGTCTTTCCCTAATGCATACCTTAAAACTTAAAAATTTTACTTTAATATTGATGTGTAACTTTTCCACAAGGAACAATAAAGATTCCTAACAGCATTCTTTGAACTCTCCGGGAAGAAGATGGGGCCCCACATCATCGTTTCCACTTGACTCAACCTGATGCATCTAAACTACAAACATCACCCTAAAACCGGTTTAAGACTGTTTTACTCGAGACAACTCATGAGTAGCTAGCTGAAATGGTGCACCTTTTTATTACACCCTGGCCAGAGTTTCAAATAGAACTACAGTCAAGAATTTTCTGCCACACAGTGACTAGCTACATATGTCACAGCCAGTTCTGTTGAGAAATTTGGTTGCTAAAAAATTTCTTCCTACAGGAACCATTGGACCAATCATCGTCCCAGTTCAGCAGGAAGTAACCTTAAGATAACGATGTCCCCTTTCCCTATCCTTTGAATTTTGGGATAATAGTCATCGTCTTTGGGTTGGTTTTAGTTATTTGGGATTGGGTGATGCTTACACTCAGGTTTATCTTTTAGACAGGAATAGGGAATGGTTGGGAAAGTTATGGTTTGGATGGGATATAGGTAGATTAGCCTATTTTCTAGTGAATTTGAGTAAGAGTGAGATAGTATTTTACAGCTTACATTGTTATGTATTCTTATATGTGGTAAGCTATGTAAAATTAAGTTTATATTTTGTTATATTGTGTGAAATCTTTCCACTTACGATGTTTTATTCACATTATTTTTTACCATATTCTATGTATGTATACTTTTCTTGTATTCAAGACGTTTAATATATTGATACAATTTGGGATATTTATCATGCTGCCCTTTATAGTTCTACCTCTTGTCTTGACATTTCTACTCTACGTCTATTTTAGGGATTTATATGTATGTACATGTATAGTTTTATTGTTTAAATATGTTTTCCTGCTTTACCCAGGGAAGTTTTAATCAGTTTTTTAGCTAAATTCCTGAGTATTACAGATTATCTTCACTCATGTTTCCTGTACCTATGAGATTAGTCAGATATAGATACTTAATCTTCAACCACTTCATAGATATGCAGAACATGGCATTTAAATGTTTTAATATTAGTACTCCATTGACATAAGACACTGTTGCTCCTGACAGCACCGTGCACTTTCCCAAAAATATGTTGGACACTGTTGTTGCTCCTGCTGGAGTTCATTCTCAACTCAGCTAATGGCCTGTTGGGCAAAGAATTGCCCCCACCTTGACCACTGATTTGGACATGCAGTCCTATGTGCTTGCAGGAGACAAATATAGAAGACTGCTGGACCTTGCCAAGTCAGGGTAAGACAGCCATTCTACCTCCCTGATGTTGCTGTGGTCTGTCAAGTTCTGTTGGCCTCAGCCAAAACTGGGTGTACCAACGTTGCTGTGAGACCTAGGGTGACTGTCCAGTTGGCTTGCTATTTCTGTCCTTGCTGCAAATTTTGGAAGTTGTCCACCCCCACTTCCGGTGTATTCTAGTATTGTTATTTTCCTTCTCAGGTCTTGATGAAGTTGAAGATTAAACTATCACAACTATTATTCTCTCTTCCTAGTTAGATATATTAGGTACTAGACTTATGTCTTCCAGCTTAGGACAACTCTATTGTAAACTCTGTTATGCCTTCACCCTACAACTAGATATGTAGGTCATTTTCTTCTCCATTTTCCTTTTCTTTGAGCACAATTGTTATTCACTGTTTTGTATATAGTTTTGTATTAGGCGTACATCTTTTCCTTAGACTAAAAGGGGAATTGTAGTGAGATAGTCCTTCTGTGGCACTGACCACACCGATTGGTGGGTGGAGCCGGAATGCAAAGTGCAGTGCAGAAGTGCGCAAAAAATAAGAAGCGGTGAGTGCCTTCTCAGGTCCGCTTTGGCGGCAAAGATCTCCTTTGAAACAAGGAAGAAGCAAATGTCCCAAATCTGTGGTGAGTCCACCTGGTTAGGCAAGGGACCCTGCCCATTGGGGAATGTAGGGGGAGGGGAGCAGCGTCTGCCGCCTCAGTGAAACCCAGGTCCCCTGAAAATCCTAATCCTGCTTCTGACACCAGATATTGTGGTTAAATAAGGATCAGGATAAACTAATAGGCCGAATAGATGTTTATTCAGGAAGAAATAACTTACAACCTAGACAGATGAACACCAGGAAATTCCACTCGATGCTCACCTGTCCCAGTCACGCAAGCAAGAGTGCTTTTCCTGGCTCTCAAACCTCCTACAACAGGTCACTTCTGCCCATGATTCCACCTCCCAATGGGGGAGGACAGTGCCACAGAAGGACTATGTCACTACACTTCCCACATGCTAAAATTAGCATACCCTCCAATGGACTAACCTTACAGCCTCACTGATTTTCTCACAAAAACAAAGCAGGGCTCTTTTTCTTCCTTTCTTTCTTTCTATCTTTCTTTCTTTCATCCTTTCTTTCATTCTTTCTTTCTTACTTATTTATTTATTTATTTATTGAGTTAGACATATTTACCAGTCTCTCAAGCTACAGCATGCCTATAGTGATAAAAACTTGGAAAAAAAGCACCATTATGCCATTCAAGTACATTGATGTGTATTTAAGCCTATTTTGTATGCTTCAATTTTCTCATTTCCAGAAAGGAAACAGTACCATTACAATAATCGCCTCTACCATAATCCTTTCCTATTTATTGAAAATAAAATAAACTTCTCTACATTCTCTTACCTTTAGAGCAGCTTGATCTCATGGTTTTTCAGAGTTGTTTTGATTTGCATTTGGCTGATGATAAAGGATTTGAGCACTGTCTTATGTTTCTTTCAGTCATTTTTTATTCCTCAGGTCTGAATAGAGAATTATCAATTATCAATAACTCAATCATGAAATCACAGGAGACAATTAAAACCAACAAGGAGGATCCAGACTCCACTCTTCCTGGAGTAGAAAAAGCAAGACTCGAGTAATGAACTAATCAGATAGTTACATCGACTGTCACATTTGAGACACACAAGGTGGCACAAAACTTCAGGGTTCACAGATTATATATTGAAACAATGTAATAATTACATCTTTGAATATGAAAGCAGTTGAACTTTTTTATATCATCAATTCCTGGGCAGTCATACTAGAACGATAAATTGTGCTGTCATCGCTGACTTTTAAAAATCCATGAGTTAATAATCAGATAATCAAACTGTCTTGCCTGATGAACTCTGCTGGCCTGACATCATCACCAGAGCCTGAATCGCTGTTGTGGTGGGCCCATACCTGGCGTAGCAGTAGTAGCTAAAATAGTGATATCACCTGACAAAAATGACTGCAACAGGGGCATCATAAGCACAGCTGAAAGAGAGCATTCCTTTTGTGTTCCTGGTCGTCATCCTTTTGCCAGGTCTCAGTTATGTTGCCGACATCCTGGTGCCAATACTTCTATTATTCGTAGATCACAACCAATGTGAAGATGTGGAGTAAGATCAGGGAGTCAAACACCCAGAGCATCAGGCCTGCCTTTGTGAAGTCCTTGTACTTCTAGGAGGGCACCCTGAAATCTTCTGGACTTAATTATCCAGCATCCCTATTACCCTGGGTGAAGCACAGATCATTCAGCAACTGCTTTGTCCATATCTACAACCTTCCAAACCTTGTCCCTGACAGATATTTGTACCCTAATCGTAAGTGATGATGTCATTGTCCATCGTTTAAATAATTTAAATAATTAAAAAGTAAGTAATAGCTAACAGTCACAATAAAGAGGTGATGTAGCATTTTACTGGCAAGTCAGAATGGACAGACTCCAGTCATAAAGGATGTCATCATCATCAATTGAGTCATTGAATCATAAAATGTGATGATATTGCACATTAACTCCACAAGAGGGAGCTTCACAAGTCTCTTCATGGAATGGAGGATTGTTGTTTACATAACAATACAAATATTTACATTATCTTGGGGATTAACACAGATTGTCAATTTAAATACATTAATTATGTAATTAGATGATCTGTGGCACCAGATTCCAGGTGTCATGGATGATATAATAATTGTTTTATATAATTAAATAATCAAATAATGAGTACATGTAACATTATCCACTTCCCTAAGGTGGCTCCAAACCAGGCTCATGAACGATGCTGTCGTGATTAATTTAAATATTTTAACTACATAATTGATATTAAGATGGTCTATCATAATTGCCTTCTACATCGTGGAACCATAATCCATTGATCATGGATTATCTATAGTCCTATTTTAATAATTATGACAAGATCAGAGGATGAAATGTTCTGCTATACTCGACACAATTTTTTTCTCACTTGACTCCCACACTGTTGTGTGAAAGTTCCCGGACCATCCCTTATGTGATCACAGAGTATAGTAGTAAAATGAGTAAATGTGGAAATGTCATTGTATATGCAGGGTTTTAGAAGATATCACATATATAATGTTGGACAGTTGCATCAAAACAGATGGACTACAATCCAATTATCCCTCAGTCTACTCTAACAAATGGATTACCGCCTTCCTGAAGGAAGTAAACAATGGAAAACTCAACTTTTGATGAATAATTGTGAGTCTTATTATCTTTTAATCCATAGTTTTACTTCTTAGGAGAGAGAGAGAGCATTCATAAACAGACGTCTTTGAACTGTTTCTCCACAGATTATGTTCTCTGATATTAGGTAATCTTGAATTTGGTAACCTGTAAAAGCTGTAGGCAAACTTCCAGAGACTTGGTTGTGAGTTGGTGAGGCGAATCATATGCTGTGTTTACCATTTTAGGAGATAGTTGTCTTGGGAGATTGTAATGTCTTTGATAATACTTGATCGAAGCTGCTCTGTGGTCTTTGGCCCATGATACCAGGATATAGAATGCAAGCAGGGTTGCCAAACAATATTCATGAACCAAAATTCTGTCACATTCTAGTGCACCTCCCACATGCTAAAATAGCATACCCACAGATGGACTAACCTTACAACCTCACTGATTTTCTCAAAATCCAAGCAGGACTCTTTTTCTGAGTTATACCTATTTACCAGTCTCTCAAGCTACATCATGACTATAGTGATTTAAGCATGAAAATGAAAGCATCATTAGACAAATCAAGTACATTGATGAGTTTGAACCTATTTTCTATGCATTAATTTTCTCATTTGCAGAATAGAAACAGTGCCATTCATTGCCTCTACCATAAACCTTTTCTATTTACTGAAAAAAAAAAAACATAAATTCTCATTACTCTCATACTTTAAGAGCAGCTTGATCACATGGTTTATCAGAGTTGTTTTGATTTGCATTTGGCTGATGACTAAGCCTGTTGAGCACTGTCTTATGTTTCTTTCAGTTACTTTTGATTTCTCAATTGATAATTCTCTATTGAGACTTGTATCATATTTCGAATATGATTATGTAGAGTAATTTCGAGTTGGTGTTGTGTCAGTCTATCAGCCTGACAGAGGTCATTAGATAAGATTGTCTGATCCTGAGATTGTTAAATTATTCAATTTGTAAAATCGTTGACTGTGTCCTTCATGGGTCAGTTTTGTCACAAAGTCTCAGAAACTGATGATGCAGAAATAATACAGTTTTATTTAAAATATTGTTTAATCATTTGATCGTTAAAAATCTATTATTACATAATTAGTAATCACCCAGTGTCCCTCATTCTCTGGGCACTGTTTCTGGGACCAATCTCTTTCTTTGTCAATCGCACAGCAGCCAAAACCATAATGGATGACAAAATCATTAGTCACGTAGTGAAATAAGGAAATAATTGAATAGTCCTGCATGCTCCACTTTCATAAGATGGAACCAAACTCCAGTGATTGTCAAAGAGGTAATATTTACATAATTAAATAATGCCACAGGATTAACTCCCAAGGAAGAATGGCCAGAGTCGAATCATGAAAGACAACATCTTTATCGACTTAAATAATTAATATGTAATGAAAAAATAATTGATTAAAGACACGGTGGTGCATACTTAAATCCCACATGCAGAAGTTAGACCGTTCTCCTCCTGCAATATTGATTTACTCTAAAAACTTAAATTGATAATTAATTAGTTGGCACTTTATACTAACTCTGACAAGATGGCACCAAACTTGTGAACGTATGGCTGATGTAATGATCTATTTCAGTAGCTAAATATTCAAGTTATTATATTATGTTACATCATCAACTCCCAAAATCTGAATTTTAAAGGGACTTATGGTCCATAACATCACCTTATTTTAAATAAGTTAATTAAATAATGAATTATTATTATTTAATTTCCTAATTTCGCAGTTAAATAAGTAAGTGTAGTATTAGATGTTGTGACAGTCTGGCATGACTGACTCCCATAAGGAGGCTCAAAACTCCAGTGATTACTGAATAAATAATGACAGATTTTCATAATTAAATGAACAAAAATGAAACAAGTGGATGGTGTTTTATATGTGACTCCTATGAGATTGCTCAAAACTGAAGAGATCGTTGAGTTTTTATCACAGATTTGAACAAAAAAATAAATGAATAGTGAGATAATTTCTCATAATGCAACCCTAGAGAGATAACAAAATATCACCATTGATTTAAATAAATAAATAAATAAATAAATAAATAAATATATAAATGAATGAATGAAATCACAGAAGACAATTAACACCAACAAGGTGGATCCAGACTCCACTCTTCCTGGAGTAGAAAAAGACAGATTTGAGAAATGAAATAATCAGATATTTAGATAGTCTGGCACAATGGAATGACACAAGGTGGTGCCAAACTTCAGGGTTCACAGTTTATATAATGAAACAATTGAAGAATCACATCTTTAAATATGTAAGTGGTTGAATTTTTTTTGTATCATCAATTCCTGGGCAGACATGGCAGACATGATATTGTATGCTGCCATTGTGGATTTTTAAAATTCCATAAGTCAATAATCATATAATCATAATTCCTTTCCTGATGAACTCTGCTGGCCTAACATCATCACCAGAACCTGAATCTCAGTTGTGGTGTGGTGGGACCTGAGATGATGGGCCCATACCTGGTGTAGGAGTAATAGCTAAAATGTTGACATCAGCTCAAAAGATGGCTGAAGCACGGGCATCACCGGCAAAGCTGACAGAGATCAGTTCATCCGTGCTCTGGGTCGTCATAATTTCTGCGAGGTCTCGGTGATGGAGCCAACCTCCTTGTGCCACTATTTCTTCTCATTGTAGATTACAGCCAATTTGGAGATGTGGAGGAAGAGCAGGGAGTCAAACACCCAGACGAATCTGCCTGCCTTGGTGAAGTACTTATACTTCTCGGGGGGCACCATGGAATGTTCTGGACTCAATCATCCTGCATCCCTCGTACTCTGGGAGATGCATAGATCATTCAGAAAATGCTCTTCCCATGTCTACAACTTGCCTAACCTTGTCCCTGATAGATATTTGCACCCTACCATAATCGGTGATAGCACTGTCTGTCGTTTACATAATTTAAAGAATTAAATAAGTCAGTAATCCTAACGGTCACAATAAAAAGGGGATATAGCATGTTACTGACAAGTCAGAATGACAAGACTCCAGTCATGAAGGATGTCATCATCATCAATTGAAACAATTAATCATAAAATGTGATGATATTGCATATGAGCTCCCCAAGAGGGAGCTTTACAAGACTCTTCATGGAATAGAGGATTATAGATTTACATAATTATACAAATCTTTACATTATCTTGGGTCTAAACAAGAACTGTCAATTTAAATAATTTAATTATGTAATGAGATTATCTGTGGCACCATACTCCAGATATCATGGATGATATAATCATTGTTTCACCTAACCAAATAATCAAATAAAGAGTTGATGTAACTTCATCCACTTCATTAACATGGCTCCAAACCAGACTCGTGAATATTGCCATCCTGATTAATTTAAATATTTTACTTACATAATATGTAGATGGTCTAAAAAACTTGACTCCCACATCATGGAACCATAATCCACTGATCATGGATTATCTATAGCCCTATTTTCATAACTAATATATGAAACGATCTGAGGATGAAATGCTCTGCCGCACTTGACACAATTTTCTTCTCACTAGGCTCCAACATTATTGTGTGAAAGTCCCAAGTTCATCCCTAATGTGATTACAGAGTTTAGTAGTAAAATGTGTAAATGTGGACATGACATTGCATATGCAGGGTTTTTAGAAGATATCAAATATTTAATGTTGGACGGCTGCCTCAAAACTGATTGACTAGATTACAATAATCTCTAAGTCTCTTCTAACAAATGGATTGTCACCTTCCTCAAGGAAGTAAACAAGGAAAACTCACATTTTGATGAGTAATTATGAGCATTATTATCTTTTTTCCATAGTTTTACTTCTTAGGAGAGAGAGCATTCATAAACAGAAGCCTTTGCACTGTTTCTCCAAAGACTATGTTGTCTGATAATTAGGTTAACTTGAATTAGGTAACCAGTAAAAGCTGTAGGCAAACTTCAAGAGATTTAGTTATGACTTGTTTAGGCGAATCAAATGCTGTCATTAAAAGTTTTAGGAGGTAGTTATCTCGGGAGACTGTAATGTCCCATGATAACACTTTCTCGAAGCTGCTCTCTGGTCCTTGGCCCATGATACTGGGATACAGAATGCAAGCAGGGTTGCCAGGCAACATTTATGGACCAACATTCTGTCACATTCTAGTGTCCCTCGCCCATGCTAAAAAGAGTATACTCACCAATGAACTAAACTTACAGCCTCACTGAGTTTCTCACAAAAACAAAGCAGAGCTCTTTCTTTGTAGTTCTACATATTTACCAGTCTCTCAAGGTACAACATGCCTATAGTGACATGAGCATGAAAATGAAAGCATCATTGAGCCATTCAAGTACAATGATGAGTATTTTAAACCTGTTTTCTATGCATCAATTTTCTAATTTCTAGAATGGAAACAATACTATTAATCACCACTTTTCTCTTTATTGAAAAGAAAATAAACTCCTCTTCATCCTCTTACATTTAGAGGAGCTTGATCCCATGGTTTCTCAGAGTTGTTTAGATTTGCATTTGGCTGATGACTAAGGATTGTGAGCACTGTCTTATTATTCTTTAAGTCATTTTGGATTCCTCAATTGATAGTTCTCTATTAAGCACTGTACCCTGCTTTCTAATATGGTTATTTAGAGTTATTTATTGTTGGTGGTGTGTCATGTTATCAGCCCGACAGAGTTCATTAGATGAGATTCCCTGATCAGGAGATTATTCAGTTATTCCATTTTGAAAATCGCTGGTCACTGTGTCCTCCATGGGCCAGTTCTGTTTCAACCTCTCAGAAACTGATGATGCAAACCAGTACAGTTTTATCAATAGTGTAATCATTCGATTGTTAAAAATCTACTATTTCAGTATATCAGTAATCACTGTATAAGGCCGTGTCACCCATTCTCTGGGCACTGCTTCTGGTACTGATCTCCTGCTGTGTCAATCCCACAGCAGCTAAAAGACGGATGACACCATCATTACTTACGCAATCAAATAAGTCAATAATTGTATAATCCTCCATACTTAACTGTCATAAGATGGAACCAAACTCCAGTGATTGTCAAGTAAGTAGTACTTAGATAATTAAATAATGCCACGTGATTAACTCCCATGGAGGAGTGGCCCTACTCCAGCCAAGAAGAACAACATCTTCATCTATTTCAATAATTAATATATAATGGAAAATGATTGAAGAATGACATGGTGGTGCATACTTAAATCCCACATGGAGTAGAAGTCAGACTGATCTCTTCCTGGAATAATGATGTTTTAATAAATTAAATTGATAATTAATTAGTGGGCCTTTTATAGTAACACTGACGAGATGGCACCAAAGTCCTAAACCTATCGCTGATGTAAACATCTATTTACATAGCTAAATGATGAAGTAATGAGATGATATTACATCATCAACTCCCAAAATCTGACTCCAAAAGGGACTTATGTTTCATAATATTACCTGTATTTTAAATACATAAATTAAATGATGAATTATTACTTAATTTCCAGTTTAATCTTTAAAGAAGTCAGTGTAGTATTAGATGATGTGATTGTCTGGTAAAATGCTCTCCCCAAAGGAGGCTCAAAACTCCAATGATCACTGAATACATAATGACAGATTTTCATAATTAAATGAATAAACATTAAACAAGTGGATTGTGTTTTATGCGTGAAGCCTAAATGATTGCCAAATACTGAAGAGACATTGAGTTCTTAATCTTAGATTTGAACAAAAAATGAATAAAGAGAAAGTTTCTCATAATTCACCCTTAGAGAGATAACAAAATGATATCAACATTGATTTAAATAAAGGAAGGAGAAATAAAGAAAGGAAGATAGAAAGAAAGAATTCACAAGGTACATTTTAACACCAACAAGGTGGATCCAGACTCCACTCTTCCTGAAGTACAAAAAGACAGATTTGAATGATGAAATAATCAGATAGTTAGATCGTCTGTTACACTTGAGTCACACAAGGTGGCACCAAACTTCAGGGATCACAGATTATATGATGAAAGAATTTAATAATTACATCTTTAAATATGTAAGACGTTGAAATTTTTTTGTATCATCAATCACTGGGCAGACTTGCTGGATATGAAAATGTATGCTGTCATCACGCATTTTTAAAATGCCATCAGTTAATCGTCAGATAATCATACTGTCTTCCCTGATGAATTCTGTTGGCCTGATATGATCACAAGCACCTGAATGTCTGTTGTGGTGCGGCAGGACGTGAGATAATGGGCCCAATCCTGGCGTAGCAGTGGTAGCCACAATGTTGATAACAGCTGAAAAGATGGCTGCAGCAGGGGCACAAATAGCATAGCTGAGAGAGAGATGTTCTTCTGTGTTCTGAGTCGTCATCCTTTTGCCAGGTCTCGGTCATTGTGCTGACCTCCTAGTGCCACTCCTTCTTCTCATGGTAGATCACAACCGATGTGAAGATGTGGAGGAAGAGCAGGTAGTCAACACCCAAACCACCATGCCAGCCTTGGTTAAGAAGTCCTTGTACTTCTCACAGGGCACCGTGCAACCTTCTGGATTCAATCATCCAGCAACCCTCGTACTCTGGGAGATGCATAGATCATTCAGAAAATGTTCTGCCTGTGTCTACAATGTTCCTAACCTTGTCCCTGACAGATATTTGCACCCTAAGCGTAATCGGTGATGGCACTGTCTGCCGTTTACATAATTTAAAGAATTAAATAAGTCAGTAATAGCTAACTGTCACAATAAATAGGGGATGTAGCATTTTACTGGCAGGGAGGCATGGCCAGACTCCAGTCATGAATGATGTCATCATCATCAATTGATTCAATGAATCATACAATGGGAAGATATAGCACATTATCTCCACAAGAGGGAGCTTTACAGGTCTCTTCATGGAATGGAGTCTTGTTGTTTACACAACTATACAAATATTTACATTATCTTGGGGATTGATACAGATTGTCAATTTAAATTCATTAATTATGTAATTAGATGATCTGTGGCACCAGATTCCATGTGTCATGGACAATATAATCGTTGTTTTATCTAATTAAATAATCAAATAATGAGTTCATGTAACATCATCCACTTCCCTAAGGTGGCTCCAAACCAGGCTCATGAACGATGCTGTCGTGATTAATTTAAATATTTTAACTACATAATTGATATTGAGATGGTCTATAATAATTGGCTCCCACACAGCGAATGGAGGGAGAAGTAGGAGAAAATGAGGGGGAGGAGAGGAAGGCATGTGCGACCAGGAGGATTGAGCCTGGTTAGGAATAGGAGATAGGAAGGAGAGAGAGAAACAGAGAGAGAGAGAGAGAACATAAAAGTGGGAGCCAATATTGGTTTGAAGAGAAAGTTGAACACAAAGAAAGGTCGAGAGAACTACAAGACTGCTCCCAAATAACAATCTCAGCTTACGTGGAAAGGATATCATAAATTCCTTTCCCGGAGAGTGAGATGAACAACTAACTTCTCCATGGAGCCCTCAACTAATGCCATTTGAAAATAGGAGCAAACACGCATACATAAACACTGAGTCGAACTAGAACCCAGAAGCAGATGGAAAGGACAAGACCATGCGGTAGAAGCACATAGAGACAGCTTACCTGAACAAGGAGGAGCTAAGGGCCACTAGACTAATAGCTGGGAAGCCCCAGGGGACTTACTCAGGCCCCATAGAATATGGGTCTCAGCCAGAAGTTCTCAGCAGTCTAAGAGACCTCAGACAGTGGAGCCAGGATGTATCCCTGGTGCACAAAAGGACTTTGCAAACTTATCCCCCATGGAAGGATAACTGCCTTATTCAAGAGACAGGAGAGAAGCCCTAGTCCCTACTTCACAGGACCTCTCACATCTACATGACCCCAACTGGATGGCATTCCCCTACATATGGAATTGTGGTGGGGGGAAAGGAGAGGAGGTTGTTTAGAGTGCATGTGAGAGTGCAGAGAGGGTATGAGGGAGGGAAGGAGGAAGGGAGGGCAAGAGGGGAGGGAGTGAGGGGAGGGAGGGAGAGGGAACTGGGAACGACATGTAAAATAATAAATTAAAAAAATGCGTTGACTCCAAAATTAAAGTTCAAGAACAAGTTACTGGGGAAAAGGATTTCTATTTTTGTTTCCACAGAAAACGAAAAGATGTGCATTCCTTCCAGACTAATGTGTTTTGATCACGCCAGACCGCCTGAAACAGAGTACAAGCTGATCCTACATTCAAAACAGCTGGACAAAACAGCCCTACAGTCTACAGATAGGATATCTGAATCTTCTTCGAATCCTCCAAGACAGCGCCCCTTACCAGCAGGAAGTAATTTGAAAAGAACTACGTCCAAATTCCCAAATATTGTGTATAAATGTTTGTTTTCATTTAACTGGACTTTGTTATATAAAATGAAATAAAAAATTATAAATAATAAAAAAAAAGTTATTGCCTCCCACATCGTGTCATCACAATCCACTGATCATGGATTATCTAATGTCCTATTTTAATAATCAACTATCAACATAATCAGAGGATGAAAAGGTCTGCCATACTACACACAATTGACTCTCCATTTACTCCCTCATGATAGTGGGAAACTCCCAGGTTCATCCCTTATTTAATCGAAGAGCAGAGTAGTAACATGTTTAAATGCTGCACTGTCATTGTGTATGCAGGGTTTTTAGAAGATATCACATATTTAATGTTGGACGGCTGCCTCAACAGAGATGGACTGAAATCCAATAATCATTAAGTCTAATCTAACAAGTGGATTAACACCTTCCTGAAGGAAGTCAACAATGGCAAACTCACCTTTTGATGAATAATTGTGAGTCTTATTATCTTTTGTTCCATAGTTTCACTTCATAGGAGAGAGAGTATTCATAAACAGAAGACTTTGAACTGTTTCTCCACAGACTACGTTCTCTGATTATTAGGTAATCTTGAATTTGGTAAGCAGTAAAAGCTGTAGGTACACCTCCAGAGGTGTGGCTATGACTTGTTTAGGTGAATCAAAGGCTGTCATTAAAAGTTTTAGGAGATAGTTACCTTGGGAGACTGTAATGTCCCATGATAACACTTTCTCGAAGCTGCTCTCTGGTCCTTGGCCCATGACACCAGGATACAGAATGCAACAGTGTTTCCAGGCAACATTTATGAACCAACATTCTGTCACATTCTAGTGCCCCTCCCGCATGCTTAAAGGAGTATACCCACCGATGAGCTAACCTTACAGCCTCACTGAGTTTCTCACAAAAACAAAGCAGGGATCGTTCTTTTGAGTTCTACATATCTACCAGTCTCTCAAGCTACAACTTTCCTATAGTGACATAAGCATGAAAACGAAAGAATCATTGTGCCATTCAGGTATAATGATGAGTATTTTAAACCTGTTTTCTATGCCTCAGTTTTCTAATTTCTAGAACGGAAACAATACAATTAATCGCCTGTACCATAATCCTTTTCCCTTTATTGAAAATGAAATTAACTCCTCTGCATCCTCTTACTTTTAGAAGAGCTTGATCCCATGGTTTCTCAGAGTTGTTTAGATTTGCATTAGGCTGATGATTAAGGATTTTGAGCAGTGTCTTCTGTTACTTTCAGTCATTTTGGATTCCTCAATTGACTGTTCTCTATTAAGTCCTGTACCCTGCTTTCTAATATGGTTATTTAGAGTTATTTAGTGTTGGTGGTGTGTCATGATAACCTCCCGACAGAGTTCATTAGATGAGATTCCCTGATCTGGAGATTATTCTCTTATTCCATTTTTAAAATCGGTGGTCACTGTGTCCTTCATGGGTCAGTTCTGTTGAAACCTCTCAGAAACTGATGATGTGAAACAGTACATTTTTTGTTAAAATAGTGTAATCATTCAACTGTTAAAAATCTCCTATTGCGTAATCAGTAATCACTGTATAATGCTGTGTCCCCCAGTCTCTGGCCACTGCTTCTGGTACCGATCTCCTGCTGTGTCAATGCCACAGCAGCCAAATGACAGATGACACCGTCATTACTTGCACAATGAAATAAGTTAATAATTGAATAGCCCTCCATATTTAACTTTCAAAAGATGGAAACAAACTCCAGTGATTTTCAAGGAAGTAGTACTTAAACGTGATTAACTCCAATGGAGGTTTGGCTGGAGTCGTCCAGTCAAGAAGAACAACATATACATCGATTTTAATAATTAATATATAATGAAAAATGATTGAAAAATAACATGGTCATGCATACTTAAATCCCACATGGAGTAGTCAGACTGATCTCTTACAGGAATAATGATGTTTTTAAAAAATTAAATTGCAAATTAATTAGTGGGCCTTTTATATTAACACTGATGAGATGGCACCAAAGTCCTAAACCTAACGCTGATGTAAAGATCTATTTACATAGCTAAATGATGAAGTAATGAGAAGATATTACATCATCACCTCCAAAAATCTGACTCCAAACGGGACTTATGGTCCATAACGTTACCTGTATTTGAAATACGTAAATTAAATGAAGAATTATTACTTAATTTCCTAGTTTAACAGTTAAAGAAGTAAATGTAGTATTAGATGACGTGATGGTCTGGGACAATGGTCTCCCCAAAGGAGGCTCAAAACTCCAGTGATCACTGAATACATAATGACAGAATTTCATAATTAAATGAATAAACATGAAACAAGTAGATGGTGTTTTATGCGTGAAGCCTAAATTATTGCTCAATACTGAGGAGACATTGAGCTCTTAATCATAGATTTGAACAAAAAAATGAGTGAATAAAGAGATAGTTACTCATAAATCTCCCCTAGAGAGATAATAAAATGATATCAACATTGATTTAAATAAAGAAAGGAAGAAAGAAAGAATGAAATAAAGAAAGAAATAAAGAATTCACAAGATACAATTCAACACCAAGAGGTGGATACAGACTCCACTCTCCCTGGAGTAGAAAAAGACAGATTTGAATAATGAAATAATCAGATAGTTAGATGGTCTGTCACACTTGAGTCACACAAGGTGGCCCCAAACTTCAGGGATCACAGATTATATGATGAAAGAATTTAATAATTACATCTTTAAATATGTAAGCCGTTGACATTTTTTTGTATCATCAATTCCTGGGCAGACTTGCCAGGTGTGAAACTGTATGCTGTCTTCACACATTTTTAACATGCAATCAGTTAATCGTCAGATAATCATACTGTCTTGCCAGATGAATTCTGTTGTCCTGACCTCATAACAAGTGCCTGATGTCTGTTGTGGTGCGGCAGGACGTGAGATAGTTGGCCCAGTTCTGGCGTAGCAATAGTAGCCACAATATTGATAACAGCTGAAAAGATGGCTGCAGCAGGGGCATCAATAGTATAGCTGAGAGAGAGCTGTTCTTCCGTGTTCTGAGTCGTCACCCTTTTGCCAGTTCTCGGTGATGGTGCCGACCTCCTAGTGCCACTCCTTCTTCTCATGGTAGATCACAACCGATGTGAAGATGTGGAGGAAGAACAGGTAGTCAACAGCCAGACCACCGTGCCGGCCTTGGTGAAGTCCTTGTACTTCTCAGAGGGCACCGTGCAACCTTCAGGACTCAATCACCAAGCATCCATCGCACTCTGGAAGATGCATAGATCATTCAGAAAATGCTCTGCCCATGTCTACAACTTTCCTAACCTTGTCCCTGACAGATTTTTGCACCCTTACCGTAATTGGTGATGGTGCTATCTGTCGTTTACATAATTTAAAGAATTATAGAAGTCACTAATAGCTAACTGTCACAATAAATAGGGGATGTAGCATTCTACTGGCAGGGAAGCATGGCCAGATTCCAGTCATGAAGGATGTCATCATCATCAATTGCGTCAATGAATCATACAATGTGAAGATATTGCACATTATCTCCACAAGTAGGAGCTTTACAGGTCTCTTCATGGAATGGGGGATTGTTGTTTACATAACTATACAAATATTTACATTACCTTGGGGATTAACACAGATTGTCAATTTACATTCATTAATTATGTAATTAGATGATCCGTGGCACCAGATTCCAGGTGTCATGGGCGATATTATCATTGTTTTATACAATTAAATAATCAAATAATGAGTTCATGTAACATCATCCACTTCCCTAAGGTGGCTCCACCCAGGCTCATGAACGATGCTGTCGTGATGAATTTAAATATTTTAACTACATAATTGATATTAAGATGGTCTATCATAATTGCCTCCCAGATCGCGTCACCACAATCCACTGATCATGGATTATCTAATGTCCTATTTTAATAATCAAAGAACAACATAATCAGAGGATGAAATGGTCTGCCATACTCCACACAATTGACTCTCTGTTGACTCCCACATGATTGTGGGAAACTCCCAGGTTCATCAGTTATTTAATCGCAGAGCAGAGTAGTAACATGTTTAATTGCTATACTGTCGTTGTGTATGCGGGGTTTTTAGAAGATATCACATATTTAATGTTGGGCGGCTGCCTCAAAAGAGATGGACTGAAATCCAATAATCACAAAGTCTACTCTAACAAAGAGATTATCACCTTCCTGAAGGAAGTCATCAATGGCAAACTCACCTTTTGATGAATAATTGTGTCTTATTTGTCTTTTGTTCCATAGTTTGACTTCTTAGGAGCTAGAGTATTCATAAACAGAAGACTTTGAACTGTTTCACCACAGACTACATTCTCTGATGACTGGGTAATCTTGATTTTGGTAACCAGTAAAAGCTGTATTCACACCTCCAGAGGTGTGGCTATGACTTGTTTAGGCAAATCAAATGTTGTCATTAAAAGGTTTAGGAGATAGTTACTTTGGGAGACTGTAATGTCCCATGATAACACATTCTCGATGCTGCTCTCTGGTCCTTGGCCCATGATACCAGGATACAGAATGCCACAGGGTTGCCAGGCCACATTTATGAACCAACATTCTGTCACATTCTAGTAGCCCTCCCATATGCTTAAAGGAGTACACCCACCGATGAGCTAACCTTACAGCTTCACTGAGTTTCTCACAAAAACAAAGCAGGGCTCCTTCATTTGAGTTCTACATATTTACCAGTCTCTCAAGCTACAACTTGCCTATAGTGATATAAGCATAAAAACGAAAGAATCATTGTGCCAATCAAGTACAATGATGAGTATTTTAAACCTGTTTTCTATGCTTCAGTTTTTTAATTTCTAGAACTGAAACAATACAATTAATTGCCTCTAAAGTAATCCTTTTCCCTTCACTGAAAATAAAATTAACTCCTCTGCATCCTCTTATCTTTAGAGGAGCTTGATCCCATGGTTTCTCAGAGTGGTTTAGATTTGCATTAGGCTGATGATTAAGGATTTTGAGCAGTGTCTAATGTTTCTTTCAATCTATTTGGATTCCTCAGTTGACTGTTCTCTGTTAAGTCCTGTACCCTGCTTTCTAATATGGTTATTTAGAGTTATTTATTGTTGGTGGTGTGTCATGTTAACAGCCCGACAGTGTTCATTAGATGAGATTCCCTAATCAGGAGATTATTCTGTTATTCCATTAATAAAATCGGGGGTCACTGTGTCCTTCATGGGTCAGTTCTGGTGCAACCTCTCAGAAACTGATGATGCGCAACAGTACAGTTTTATTTTTTTTTTAAATCGTGTAATCATTCGATTGTTAAAAATCTACTATTGCATAATCAGTAATCACCATATAAGGCTGAGTATCCCATTCTCTGGCCACTGCTTCTGGTACCAATCTCCTGCTGTGTCAGTGCCACAGCAGCCAAATGACGGATGGCACCATCATTACTTATGCAATCAAATAAGTTAATAATTGGATAGTCCTCCATATTTAACTTTCAAATGATGGAACCAAACTCCAGTGATTGTCAAGGAAGTAGTACTTAGATAATTCAATAATGCCACGTGATTAACTCCCATGGAGTTTTGCCCCGAGTCCTGTCAAGAAGAACAACATCTTCATCGATTTTAATAATTAATATATAATGAAAAATGACTGAAAAATTACATGGTGGTGCATAATTAAATCCCACATGGAGTAGTCAAACTGATCTCTTACTGGAATCATGATGTTTTTAAAATATTAAATAGAAAATTAATTAGTGGGCCTTTTATATTAACACTGATGAGATGGCACCAAAGTCCTAAACCTATCGCTGATGTAAAGATCTATTTACATAGCTAAATGATGAAGTAATGAGATGATATTACATCATCAACTACCAAAATCTGACTCCAAACGGGACTAATGTAAATAACGTTACCTGTATTTGAAATACGTAAATAAAATGATGAATTATTACTTAATTTCCTAGCTTAACATTTAAAGAAGTAAGTGTAGTATTAGATGACGTAATGGTCTGGTACAACGATCTCCCCAAAGGAGGCTCAAAACCCCAGTGATCACTGAATAGGTAATGACAGATTTTCATAATTAAGTGAACAAAAATTAAACAAGTGGATGGTGTTTTATGCGTGAAGCCTAAATGGTTGCTCAATACTGAAGAGACATTGAGTACTTAATCAGAGATTTGAACAAAAAATGAATGAATAAAGAGATAGTTTCTCATAATTCACCCCTAGAGAGATAAAAAAATGATATCAACATTGATTTCAATAAAGAAATTAGAAAGAAATAATGAAAGAAAGAAAGAATGAAAGAATTCAAAAGATACAATTTAACACCAACAAGGTGGATACAGACTCCACTCTCCCTGGAGTAGAAAAAGACAGATTTGAATAATGAAATAATCAGATAGTTAGATGTTCTGTCACACTTGAGTCACACGAGGTGGCGCCAATCTTCAGGGACCACAGATTATATAATGAAAGAACTTAATAATTACATCTTGAAATATGTAAGCCGTTGACATTTTTTAGTATCATCAATTCCTGGGCAGACTTGCGAGGTATGAAACTGTATGCTGTCGTCACACATTTTTAACATGCCATCAGTTAATCGTCAGATAATCATACTGTCTTGCCTGATGAATTCTGTTGTCCTGACCTCATCACAAGTGCCTGAATGTTTGTTGTGGTTCGGCAGGACATTTGATAGTGGGCCCAATCCTGGCGTAGCAGTAGTAGCCAGAATGTTGATAACAGCTGAAAAGATGGCTGCAGCAGGGACATCAATAGCATAGATGAGAGAGAGATGGTTTTCTGTCTTGTGAGTCGTCATCCTTATGCCAGGTCTCAGTGATGATACCGACCTCCTAGTGCCACTCCTTCTTCTCATGGTAGATCACAACCAATGTGAAGATGTAGAGGAAGAACAGGTAGTCAACAGCCAGACCACCGTTCGGGCCTTGGTGAAGTCCTTGTACTTCTCAGAGGGCACCGTGCAACCTTCAGGACTCAATCAGCCAGCATCCCTCTTACTCTGGAAGATGCATAGATCATTCAGCAAATGCTATGCCCATGTCTACAACTTTCCTAACCTTGTCCCTGACAGATTTTTGCACCCTAACCGTAATCTGTGATGGCAGTGTCTGTCATTTACATAATTTAAAGAATGAAATAAGTCACTAATAGCTAACTGTCACAATAAATAGTGGATGTAGCATTCTACTGACAGGGAAGCATGGCCAGACTCCTGTCATGAAGGATGTCATCATCATCAATTGAGTCAATGAATCATACAATGTGAAGATATTGCACATTATCTCCACAAGTAGGAGCTTTACAGGTCTCTTCATGGAATGGGGGATTGTTGTTTACATAACTATACAAATATTTACATTACCTTGGGGATTAACACAGATTGTCAATTTACATTCATTAATTATGTAATTAGATGATCCGTGGCACCAGATTCCAGGTGTCATGGGCGATATTATCATTGTTTTATACAATTAAATAATCAAATAATGAGTTCATGTAACATCATCCACTTCCCTAAGGTGGCTCCACCCAGGCTCATGAACGATGCTGTCGTGATGAATTTAAATATTTTAACTACATAATTGATATTAAGATGGTCTATCATAATTGCCTCCCAGATCGCGTCACCACAATCCACTGATCATGGATTATCTAATGTCCTATTTTAATAATCAAAGAACAACATAATCAGAGGATGAAATGGTCTGCCATACTCCACACAATTGACTCTCTGTTGACTCCCACATGATTGTGGGAAACTCCCAGGTTCATCAGTTATTTAATCGCAGAGCAGAGTAGTAACATGTTTAATTGCTATACTGTCGTTGTGTATGCGGGGTTTTTAGAAGATATCACATATTTAATGTTGGGCGGCTGCCTCAAAAGAGATGGACTGAAATCCAATAATCACAAAGTCTACTCTAACAAAGAGATTATCACCTTCCTGAAGGAAGTCATCAATGGCAAACTCACCTTTTGATGAATAATTGTGTCTTATTTGTCTTTTGTTCCATAGTTTGACTTCTTAGGAGCTAGAGTATTCATAAACAGAAGACTTTGAACTGTTTCACCACAGACTACATTCTCTGATGACTGGGTAATCTTGATTTTGGTAACCAGTAAAAGCTGTATTCACACCTCCAGAGGTGTGGCTATGACTTGTTTAGGCAAATCAAATGTTGTCATTAAAAGGTTTAGGAGATAGTTACTTTGGGAGACTGTAATGTCCCATGATAACACATTCTCGATGCTGCTCTCTGGTCCTTGGCCCATGATACCAGGATACAGAATGCCACAGGGTTGCCAGGCCACATTTATGAACCAACATTCTGTCACATTCTAGTAGCCCTCCCATATGCTTAAAGGAGTACACCCACCGATGAGCTAACCTTACAGCTTCACTGAGTTTCTCACAAAAACAAAGCAGGGCTCCTTCATTTGAGTTCTACATATTTACCAGTCTCTCAAGCTACAACTTGCCTATAGTGATATAAGCATAAAAACGAAAGAATCATTGTGCCAATCAAGTACAATGATGAGTATTTTAAACCTGTTTTCTATGCTTCAGTTTTTTAATTTCTAGAACTGAAACAATACAATTAATTGCCTCTAAAGTAATCCTTTTCCCTTCACTGAAAATAAAATTAACTCCTCTGCATCCTCTTATCTTTAGAGGAGCTTGATCCCATGGTTTCTCAGAGTGGTTTAGATTTGCATTAGGCTGATGATTAAGGATTTTGAGCAGTGTCTAATGTTTCTTTCAATCTATTTGGATTCCTCAGTTGACTGTTCTCTGTTAAGTCCTGTACCCTGCTTTCTAATATGGTTATTTAGAGTTATTTATTGTTGGTGGTGTGTCATGTTAACAGCCCGACAGTGTTCATTAGATGAGATTCCCTAATCAGGAGATTATTCTGTTATTCCATTAATAAAATCGGGGGTCACTGTGTCCTTCATGGGTCAGTTCTGGTGCAACCTCTCAGAAACTGATGATGCGCAACAGTACAGTTTTATTTTTTTTTTAAATCGTGTAATCATTCGATTGTTAAAAATCTACTATTGCATAATCAGTAATCACCATATAAGGCTGAGTATCCCATTCTCTGGCCACTGCTTCTGGTACCAATCTCCTGCTGTGTCAGTGCCACAGCAGCCAAATGACGGATGGCACCATCATTACTTATGCAATCAAATAAGTTAATAATTGGATAGTCCTCCATATTTAACTTTCAAATGATGGAACCAAACTCCAGTGATTGTCAAGGAAGTAGTACTTAGATAATTCAATAATGCCACGTGATTAACTCCCATGGAGTTTTGCCCCGAGTCCTGTCAAGAAGAACAACATCTTCATCGATTTTAATAATTAATATATAATGAAAAATGACTGAAAAATTACATGGTGGTGCATAATTAAATCCCACATGGAGTAGTCAAACTGATCTCTTACTGGAATCATGATGTTTTTAAAATATTAAATAGAAAATTAATTAGTGGGCCTTTTATATTAACACTGATGAGATGGCACCAAAGTCCTAAACCTATCGCTGATGTAAAGATCTATTTACATAGCTAAATGATGAAGTAATGAGATGATATTACATCATCAACTACCAAAATCTGACTCCAAACGGGACTAATGTAAATAACGTTACCTGTATTTGAAATACGTAAATAAAATGATGAATTATTACTTAATTTCCTAGCTTAACATTTAAAGAAGTAAGTGTAGTATTAGATGACGTAATGGTCTGGTACAACGATCTCCCCAAAGGAGGCTCAAAACCCCAGTGATCACTAAATAGGTAATGACAGATTTTCATAATTAACTGAACAAAAATTAAACAAGTGGATGGTGTTTTATGCGTGAAGCCTAAATGGTTGCTCAATACTGAAGAGACATTGAGTACTTAATCAGAGATTTGAACAAAAAATGAATGAATAAAGAGATAGTTTCTCATAATTCACCCCTAGAGAGATAAAAAAATGATATCAACATTGATTTCAATAAAGAAATTAGAAAGAAATAATGAAAGAAAGAAAGAATGAAAGAATTCAAAAGATACAATTTAACACCAACAAGGTGGATACAGACTCCACTCTCCCTGGAGTAGAAAAAGACAGATTTGAATAATGAAATAATCAGATAGTTAGATGTTCTGTCACACTTGAGTCACACGAGGTGGCGCCAATCTTCAGGGACCACAGATTATATAATGAAAGAACTTAATAATTACATCTTGAAATATGTAAGCCGTTGACATTTTTTAGTATCATCAATTCCTGGGCAGACTTGCGAGGTATGAAACTGTATGCTGTCGTCACACATTTTTAACATGCCATCAGTTAATCGTCAGATAATCATACTGTCTTGCCTGATGAATTCTGTTGTCCTGACCTCATCACAAGCGCCTGAATGTTTGTTGTGGTTCGGCAGGACATTTGATAGTGGGCCCAATCCTGGCGTAGCAGTAGTAGCCAGAATGTTGATAACAGCTGAAAAGATGGCTGCAGCAGGGACATCAATAGCATAGATGAGAGAGAGATGGTTTTCTGTCTTGTGAGTCGTCATCCATATGCCAGGTCTCAGTGATGATACCGACCTCCTAGTGCCACTCCTTCTTCTCATGGTAGATCACAACCAATGTGAAGATGTAGAGGAAGAACAGGTAGTCAACAGCCAGACCACCGTTCGGGCCTTGGTGAAGTCCTTGTACTTCTCAGAGGGCACCGTGCAACCTTCAGGACTCAATCAGCCAGCATCCCTCTTACTCTGGAAGATGCATAGATCATTCAGCAAATGCTATGCCCATGTCTACAACTTTCCTAACCTTGTACCTGACAGATTTTTGCACCATAACCGTAATCTGTGATGGCAGTGTCTGTCGTTTACATAATTTAAAGAATGAAATAAGTCACTAATAGCTAACTGTCACAATAAATAGTGGATGTAGCATTCTACTGACAGGGAAGCATGGCCAGACTCCTGTCATGAAGGATGTCATCATCATCAATTGAGTCAATGAATCATACAATGTGAAGATATTGCACATTATCTCCACAAGTAGGAGCTTTACAGGTCTCTTCATGGAATGGGGGATTGTTGTTTACATAACTATACAAATATTTACATTACCTTGAGGATTAACACAGATTGTCAATTTACATCCATTAATTATGTAATTAGATGATCCGTGGCACCAGATTCCAGGTGTCATGGACGATATAATCATTGTTTTATACAATTAAATAATCAAATAATGAGTTCATGTAACATCATCCACTTCTCTAAGGTGGCTCCAAACCAGGCTCATGAACTATGCAGTCATGATTAATTTAAATATATTAACTACATAATTGATGATAAGATGGTCTATAATAATTGCCTCCCACACCGCATCACAACAATCTAATGATCATGGATTATCTAATGTCCTATTTTAATATTCAAATAACAAAATAATCAGAGGAAGAAATGGTCTGCCATACTCCACACAATTGACTCTCAGTTGACTCCCACATGATTGTGGGAAATTCCCAGGTTCATCCCTTGTATAATCGCAGAGCAGAGTAGTAACATGTTTAAATGCTGAACTGTCATTGTGTATGCAGGGTTTTTAGAAGATATCACATATTTAATGTTGGGCGGCTGCCTCAAAAGAGATGGACTGAAATCCATTAATCACAAAGTCTACTCTAACAAATGGATTATCACCTTCCTCAAGGAAGTCAACAATGGCAAACTCACCTTTTGATGAATAATTCTGAGTCTTATTATCTTTTGTTCCATAGTTTTACTTCTTAGGAGAGAGAGTATTCATAAACAGAAGACTTTGAACTGTTTCTCCACAGACTACGTTCTCTGATGATTAGGTAATCTTGAATTTGGTAACCAGTAAAAGCTGTAGGCACACTTCCAGAGGTGTGGCTATGATTTTCTAGGCGAATCAAATGATGTCATTAAAAGTTTTAGGAGATACTTACCTTGGGAGACTGTAATGTCCCATTATAACACTTTCTCGAAGCTGGTCTCTGGTCCTTGGCCCATGATACCAGGATTCAGAATGCAATCAGGGTTGCCAGGCAACATTTATGAACCAACATTCTGTCACATTCTAGTGCCCCTCCCACATGCTAAAAGGAGTATACCCACCGATGATCTAACCTTAGAGCCTCACTGAGTTTCTAACAAAAACAAAGCAGGGCTCTCTCTTTTGAGTTCTACATATTTACCAGTCTCTCAATCTACAACTTGCCTATAGTGACATAATTATGAAAACGAAAGCATCATTGTGCCATTCAAGTACAATGATGAGTATTTTAAACCTGTTTTCTATGCTTCAATTTGCTAATTTCTAGAACGGGAACTATACAATTAATCGCCTGTACCATAATCCCTTTTCCTTTATTCAAAAGAAAATAACCTACACTGCATCATCTTACCTTTAGAGGAGCTTGTTCCCATGGCATCTCAGAGATGTTTAGATTTGCATTAGGCTGATGATTAAGGATTTTGAGCAGTGTCTTATGTTTCTTTCAGTCATTTTGGATTCCTCAATTGACTGTTCTCTATTAAGTCCTGTACCCCGTTTTCTAATATGGTTATTTAGAATTATTTATTGTTGGTGGTGTGTCAAGTTATCAGCCCGACAGAGATTCATTAGATGAGATTCCCTGATCAGGAGTTTATTCATTATTCTTTTTTAAAATCAGTGGTCACTGTGTACTTCAAGGGTCAGTTCTGTTGCAACCTGTCAGAAACTGATGATGCCAAACATTAGTTTTTTTAAAAATCGTGTAATCATTCGATTGTTAAAAATCTACTATTTCGTAATCAGTAATCCCTGTATAAGGCAGTGTTCCTCCATTCTCTGGGCCCTGCTTCTGGTATAGATCTCCTGCTGTGTCAATCCCACAGCAGCCAAATGACGGATGAAACCATCATACTTATGCAATCAAATAAGTTAATAATTGGATAGTTCTCCATATTTAACTTTCAAACGGTGGAACCAAACTTCAGTGATTGTCAAGGAAGTACTACTTAGATAATTAAATTTTGCCATGTGATTAACTCCCATGGAGGAATGGCCCGAATCCAGTCAAGAAGAACAACATCTTCATCGATTTAAATAATTAATATACAATGAAAAATAATTGAAAAATGACATGGTGGTGCATACTTAAATCCCACGTGGAGTAATCAGACTGATCTCTTCCTGGAATAATGATGTTTTTAAAAAATTAAATTGATAATTAATTAGTGGGCCTTTTATAATAACACTGATGAGAAGGCACCAAAGTCCTAAACCTATCGCTGATGTAAAGATCTATTTAAATAGCTAAATGATGAAGTAATTAGATGATATTACATCATCAACTCCCAAAATCTGACTCCAAAAGGGACTTATGGTCCATAACAATACCTGTATTTTAAATACGTAAATTAAATGATGAGTTATTACTTAATTTATAGTTTACCAGTTAAAGAAGTAAGTGTAGTATTAGATGATGTGATTGTCTGTTAAATGGTCTCCCCAAAATAGGCTCAAAAATCCAGTGATTATTGAATACATAATGATGTATTCATGATGAAATGAATAAACCTTTAGCAAGTGGATGGTGTTTTATGCATGAAGCCTAAATGATTGCTCAATCCTGAAGAGACATTGAGTTCTTAATCATAGATTTAAAAAAAAATGAATGAATACAGAGATAATTTCTCATAGTTCACAATGAGAGAGATAACAAAATGTTATGAACTTTGATTTAAATAAAGAAAGGAAGACAGAAAGAAAGAAAGAATTCACAAGGTACATTTTAACACCAACAAGGTGGATCCAGACTCCACTCTTCCTGGAGTAGAAAAAGACAGATTTGAATAATGAAATAATCAGATAAGTTAGATCGTCTGTCACAGTTGAGTCACACAAGGTGGCGCCAAACTTCAGGGATCACAGATTATGAAATGAAAGAATTTAATAATTACATATTTAAATATGTAAGCTGTTGATCATTTTTGTATCATCAATTCCTGGGCAGACTTGCCAGTTATGAAACTGTATTCTTTCATCACGCATTTTTAACATGCCATCAGATAATCGTCAGATAATCATACTGTCTTGCATGATGAATTCTGTTGGCCTGACCTCATCACAAGCACCTGAATCTCTGTTATGGTGTGGCAGGACGTGAGATAGTGGGCCCAATCCTGTCATAGCAGTAGTAGCCAAAATGTTGATAACAGCTGAAAAGATGGCTGCAGCAGGGGCATCAATAGCATAGCTGATAGAGTGATGTTCTTCCGTGTTCTTTGTCTTCATCCTTTTGCCAGGTGTCGGTGATGGTGCCGACCTCCTAGTGCCACTCCTTCTTCTCATGGTAGATCACACCCGATGTGAAGATGTGGAGGAAGAGCAGGTAGTCAACACCCAGACCACCATGCCAGCCTTGGTGAAGTCCTTGTACTTCTCGGAGGGCACCGTGCAACCTCCTGGACTCAATAACCCAGCATCCCTCGTACTCTGGAAGATGCATAGATCATTCAGAAAATGCTCTGCTCATGTCTACAACTTTCCTAACCTTGTCCCTGATGGATTTTTGCACCCTATTCGTAACCGGTGATGGCACTGTCTGTCATTTACATAATTTAAAGAATTATAGAAGTCAGTAATAGCTAACTGTCACAATAAATTGGGGATATAGCATTATACTGGCAGGGACGCATGGCCAGACTCCAGTCATGAAGGATGTCATCATCATCAATTGAGTCAATGAATCATAAAATGTGAAGATATTGCAAATTATCTCCACAAGAGGGAGCCTTACAGGTCTCTTCATGGAATGGAAGATTGTTGTTTACATAACTATACAAATATTTACATTATCTTGGGGATTAACACAGATTGTCAATTTAAATTCATTTATTATGTAATTAGATGATCTGTGGCAACAGATTCCAGGTGTCATGGAGGATATAATCATTGTTTTATGTAATTAAATAATCAAATAATGAGTTCATGTAACATCATCCACTTCCCTAAGGTGGCTCCAAACCAGGGTCATGAAGGATGCTGTCGTGATTAATTTAAATATTTTGACTACAAAATTGATATTTAGATGGTTCATAATAATCGCTTCCCACATGGTGGAATCCACTGATCATGGATTATCTAATGGCCTATTGTAATAATCAAATTACAACATAATCAAATGATGAAATGGTCTGCCTTACTCGACACAATTTACTCTCACTGACTCCCACATGATTGTCATAAACTCCCTGGTCCATCCCTTATTTAGTCTCAGAACAGAGTAGTAAAATGTTTAAATGCTGAAATGTCATTGTGTATGCAGGGTTTTAGAAGATACCACACATTTTTTTTGTTGGACGGCTGCCTCAAAAGAGATGGACACAGTACTCTTTCTTTTGAGTAGCTCCTCAGTGACCCAAAAGCCTTTGGTTATGGAATATTTCAGTTTCTTAATACGTTGGAGACTTTGATGGTACTTATGAGTTCCTACTATTAGACTGATCCAAAATCATCCTTTTCTATTCAATAACACCAAGAGTGCCTTTGATAACCATGCAATATCATGTGCTATCTCTCTCCTGGGGTCTCTGTGGCTGTTCTTAAACCCTCTGCTAGTTTTTTACTTGCTTGTGCTTTATGTCTCATTCCCCTTGGCTGACGGCAAACTGTGGGGACAAGGAGTATGTCTTAGTTCCTCTGGATTCTCAATGCTCCAAAGAGATGTACAGAAGGTCAGAAGGTGCTTGGTCAATACCAACTGCTGTGGTGCTAACAACCCATAGGCTATGACCCTCTGAGAGTCAAATGACCGTTTTATAGGGGTCAAATGTCAGATACCCCGCACAGCAGATATTTACATAAAGATTCAAAACAGTAGCAAATTGAGAGTTATGAAGTAGCAGCCAAGATAATTTTTTGGCTGGGTCAAAGGTGAAGAACTGTATTGAGTGGTCGTATCATCTGAAGGTTGAGAGCCACTGCTGTGAAAGATGATACAAGCACACAGGATATTTATGGGGCTTAAATAAGCAAATAGAGACTGAGCTTCAGTAGACAGACAGCCCAGCACTTTTCTTCCCCTTAGCTGAAAAGAGGTCTGGATGAAAATGGTGTGATCTGTCAGTTCACCAGTTCCCAAGGCTTCTGGCAAGTACTTCTTATCTAAAGAGTCCTTACAGCAGCTGAGCATGTTCTCACAGAGAGAATGCGAGAATGACAGCATTCATTTTACCATGTGAACAAGGTGATCCCAATTTGCCACATTAGGAGAAAAATGAAGCTGGAGGAAGCTACCAAGGAAACAGTGTTAGGAGAGTGGAACCTAAAAATGGGGTTTTTCTCTCTTGGGGAACCAGGGACACATTGTGAGGGTAACATACACACACTTTCCATACAGCATTTCACCGACTACCTGAAATACTCTTGCCTTTCCTGTTCCGGGTCACTGAAGGAAGTCTATAGCATACAGGAGTTGATGGGCTATTAGCTGCATCTGAGGGTCAGTCCCTCTTCACAGAAACTACTGCAGGGCTTAGTGGAGAGGAATGAGGACGAGAGGCACATGGGCCTTATAGGCACGAGGAAGGACACATGTAACTGTATAAAAGAGCAGTCCACAGAGGAGAAAGTGTGAATGTTTCTGGAAAACAGCTGGCTTTACTGCTCATGTCTCAACTACATAAAGAGGGGAACAAGGAAGACAACTTTGACTAAAGATATTCTAAAGGCAGAGCAGGGTGGAGGCTTCCTCCATGAACTGTTCTTTGTTCAGGTGCTACGGCACATTCAGCACAGACGTTAATTAACACAGAGCATACTGCTGCCTACACTGCCTATGTAATTACACCTGGAGTCTAATTAGGTCAGTCTCCACTACCCCTGGTCTAAATCAGCCACGCTACACATCTCTCAATGTGTGGCTAGCACCTGTATTAGGGCAGTGACATGTGTGACTTCTAACACAGGAGAACCACCACCAACCTCAATAGGGTTCCTCCACGTGATTTGCATGCAGAAAGGGAAACCGTGGGAGGGAGTGGCTCTTCCTGGGCTCCTCTGGATTGTTTCCTGGTGTTCCAGAGTCCAAAGCCACATGCCAGGTGGAGGAGGTCTTCACTGGCAACCCTTTCAAGCAATTATTCATTTATTTGGGTTTCTGATTTTAATAAGGCTATATGATGTTAACATTAGTAAGCGAGTTGATCAGATTTGGGGGCAACTAAACTTGTTTTCTTGAGCTAAGAGATGACTCAGCAAGGAGGGACCCTTGCTGCCAAGTCTGCCATGGTGAGTTTGATTCCCCAGACTCATAGGATGGAAGGAGAGACCACATTCCTGCAAGTTGTCCTCTGACTGCCACATGATACATATGTCTCCAAACGCATAAATAAATAAAAGAAACATAAGATTAAAAAATGCTTTGCTTAACTCTTCTAGAATTTTTCAAGCTTCCTAAAATGAGAAAGTATCCAACACTAGTAACAAGACAAGAGCAAGAATGAAAGTTGGTAATAAACTCCTCAGGAAATGGTGTGATAGCTATGTGATATAATATGTCATCAACGTCATCCTCATTGTCATCATCATCATTGTCATAGGTGCTAGGGACTGAACCAAGGGCCTTGTACATCCCAGGCAAGGGTTTTAATCACTGAACTACATCCCCAATCCATAATATCTTATTTTAGGATTTTATATCAGAAACATAATATATACAATATATGTGATTTATATGAATATATGTGTATTAGCTAGAGTATAGCTAAAGCTTTCATTTATCCAGGAAAACAGAACAAATGTAACAAATGATGCTATAAAGAACAAGAATGCTAGACTCAGGAACATGGGTTTCAGTAACACATGAAAGGAGTTGTAACCAGTAACATTTAACCATAACTTCCAACTCTCTTCTGTCTCTGTACACTGTTTGCCAGTGTCACAACAGATCCCCCTGAGGTCTATCTGTCACTTAGCTGGGTACACCATTATTTACAGGTGAAAGAGACAAAAGGACACATGCTTCCCAATATGTGGATCACATGGTTTCACAAGAACTGATATTTCTACTTGACCAACTCTGGAGGGAGAGGGAGAGTGGAAGAGAGGAGTAGACCTTATTCGCTGCAAGGCCCAGGCCCACTGCTACAGTCAATTCTGCTGCCCAACTTCGGGGCCCAGCCAAAGCGATCAGAAGCAGGCAGACTATTGCCAAGTCTGCACTCTGCCCACAGCAACTGTCAACTAATGATAGATTAGAAGAATCAGATTGCTCTATCAAAACATTAATCTCAAATCTTGATTAGTAAGCCTATTGAATTATGATTAGTTCACAAGGGTGCAGCTGACAGATAAGATACTTTATCTGACAATGTGTACTAGTTGCTCTGCCCAAAGCCAAAAATACCCCCAAACAAACAAAAAGGAACAAACAAAACAAAAAAACTACAAAATATGAACTAGCAAAATAACAGTACCCAACACAGCACACTGAGGAGGAGGAGGAGGCTACATAAATTTCTTAGTTTATTAAAGAGTTTGCATGTGAGAAGCCAGCTTTCCTATAAAAAGTGAGTAAGAGACTTAGAGAAATATATGGTAAACAATATGCTGTAACTAGGAGCCCACTAGGGCTCTCCCACCTTTTCAGTCACAAATGGGAACTTAAGATTGTTGCAGGGGTTACTCTGCCTGGCTTTGGTGACATCTTAGCTACAAAGGCAGGACTTTCTTATTGGTGCTGCCCAGTACCCTGGCCTGTGGGATGATGGCATCTGTGCAAAGTCTACAGAGAGAAAAAGCATGGGGGGAGGGAGTGAGGTTGTTCAGTCAGGCATTAAAACTAGTTTCTGATGTTTTTTTAAGAGCTATAGACTAAACATGCTAAGCATATCCCCAGCCTCCACTGAAAAAGTCCACAGTGGTTAAGAACACCACTGGGCTGTTCTTCCACAGAACCTGAGTCTCGTTCCTAACACCCGCTTGGTGGCTCACAAACGTCTATAACTCAGTTCCAAGGGATGTGACACTTTCTTCTGGCCTCCAAGAGCACCATGCATGCATGAACCATGGTGCAGATATATGTGTAGGCAAACACTTACATACATAAACTAAAAACACATAAATCTTTTTAAAACCTTCTTGGTCTATATGAAATAAACATTCAATGTGATACAAGCTTATATTCTGAGTTCATACACACTCTGAAAAATTAAAATAGTATTACTTATTCCTTTATCACCCCCCCCTTGCCTATATACACTTAGGTCTCTTTCAGTCCCCTGAATTCAGCTGCTACAGGGGGCTAAAGTGGCATAGTCCAAAGATGCCAGGCACTCACACTCCTATGGCACTTTGGATGGTATGGCCATCTTACCCTGACCTTATGATTTTACACAAAGCCTAATGTCCTATAATCGTGTTTCTGTTTAGCTGATATTAACCTTGCAGTGACTTCTCTCCTCCATCTCTTGGACACTCATAACTATACTGTGCTAATCAATTGCGCTCTGCAGATGGGGTCAAGGAAACTTACTTCCTCCTTTGATAGCCTCCAATAAAAGTGCTTTAAATGGAGTTATATTCTAGGAAAATCAATATATGATTACTGCAAAGATCTGTATTGATTGTCCTGTTGCATTGCAAAAAGGCTGAAGAAAAATGGCAAGGCACATTTCCTTTCGATTCCCTCTCCACAGAGTTTGTTGCAAATGTTTGGGCAGGAAAAAAATGGTGGAACTTTATTTAATGACCTGAAGTTCTCATCATTCAATCTTCTTTTTTCTTTCTCTCCTCTGCAAAGCACTCACTACTTGCCTCAGGCCTTTAGTCTCCAACACTGGTCTGCAGCAGAAGCTCCAGGAGAGTTCACAGAGCAGAAGAAAGGAGGCTTCAGACAGGGAGGCTCTGGCAGCAGCTGCAGGGTGCCTTCCCTAATAGCTACCATTCTCTTCTTCCTCCCTCCTAGAATCCAGCCTTTGTGAGACAGTAGCTCTGTACCCAGCTGCAGACTCTTCCTGGAGTTAGCAGCTGGAGCCAGGGTGAGTGGTAGTGAATGGAGTGATTTGGTGGGCGGTGACTTCTGGGGGAAGTGCCTTGAAGTATATAGATGGTGACTGACTAGTGTCATAAGCATTTCCCATTTCCTTCCTTTTCTTCCTCCCTACAAGGCAGATGAGACTCTGGCCAGGGAAACAGCAGTTCTATGGTCAGGAGGTGCTGAAGCTAAAAAAAAAAAAAAAAAAAAAAAAAAAATGTCCACACCAGTGCAGAGCCCAGCCCGAGAGAGCAGAAAGATTGCCTCACTTTTTGTGTATTCCTTTCTTACAAAAAGAAAAAAAGAATTCCCTTTTGTATGGTCCTCATCACTATACCAACTAATGAGATTCCTGGGCCACCCAATTCTCCAAGTTGTCTATGAGCAACACTCAGTTGTTTCAGCAAGCACTAGAGTGGGAGTCACCTCAGTGCCAATAGGACGCTAAGTTTCTTTGGAGGAATTCTTCCCCCAGGAGAGTCTGAGTGGAGCTGCCCTCACAGCTCAGAACAGACACAAGTTCTAGGATTAGGCCCACCAGCCTTCAATTCAGGCTTCAAGGCCATTTGGGTGGTTCTGGAGTTGTAGCTATTGTATGTTGCTAATGCCAAAGTGGGTCATCGCAAAGCCTGTCCCTTATAGGTGCAACAGCCTTCACTGTCCAGGTCCTTAGATGATGACTCACTAAAAATGTACAAATGTACTGGCTCCTTAGCTTCAGTGTTCTATAAGCTGTAACTTAATCGAGGGGGGATATGAAATGAAGAGAAAATGAATTTCAGGAATAATAAGCACTCATCTTAAGTGATTCCTATGTGGCAGGCGTTTTTGCCCCAACTTTGAATATATAAACTGATGTAATACAATAGCTTAGGAGGTTAAGTGCCATCACCAATCCCTCCTTTGGATGGGGAAACTGAGGCAGAGAAGCTAGGTAGTTTGCACAATACAATCTAGTTTGAAAATGGAGGAATCAGGACCAACTCTAAAATGACTAGGGAGAAACATTTATACTTCCACATTGCTTGTGGCCATGCAACTGGCTACAGGTATCTAGGAATATATTTTAGTGATATGGAAATTCCACAGAAAGACTCTAAATGGGAAAAGCTCAGATTTTCACCGCAGCATTCTTCATATTATCAAAATGAAACAGAACTACCTAACTTTTCAATAATGAGGAATAAGATAAAATGGGTATATTTACTTAGTAAATTATTCAGTAACTACAATGCATAATTAATGCACCATCAAATACTATGTGAAACATGTTGTCATTATATATAAAAGCTGGACACAAAATCATATGCATTCAACAGTCATCTCTAGGTTAAGTCATATATATTCACATAGCAGAGGCTGGAAAGTAACTTTCAAAACAAAAATAGCTATGTGGCATGTGGGATGTGAATGAGTCCTGTGCCTCCCATTTGTCCTTTATTTTCAAAATTTCATAGGGTGGAGAATATGCTCTTAAGAAGAGAAATGGACACTGCTGAGGATGCTCTGGACGATGGCTGGGAGAGCCTGCTGCTTGCCCTTCAGTACAGATGAGCTGAGGGCTGGAAGGAGGGGTGGTTTAGAACTCCTGGCTTTTTATCCAGACAAGGTAAATGATGTTTGGCCAGTCAGGAGAGTAAACAAGATTAGTATGGTCTCCAGGTCATCCACTCACGAAGGTCAGAGAGTGTGAGATTATTATCCCTGGTAGAAGAACAGCAAAATAGCATTATGGAATAAATTAATGAAAAAGGTAGAAGAGTATATGAACGAAAGCCCTAATCACTTTAGAGATTTCACTCAACTGCTCTGCTGGCTATCAGTCAAACTCACAAAACAAATATGCTTGTTCTCCTAAGTAATTCCAGGAGCTCTCCCCTTCTTGCTTCAAAGATATCCAATCTAAGGAAAGTCAAGAATAAAGTTACCTCGGCTTGCTGTTCCCCCTCATGCAAACCCCATGAAGTACTGGGGTGCACACTGTTCCAATGTATGTACTCAGGATGCAGATGGCTCATTGAAGATGCATAATTGCCAGCCTGTTTGGCCTTTGATTCCAAATAAACCATCATTCCATACCCATTCAGAAACACCAAATTCACCAATGTGCAAACTGCATATTTTATTAAATAAACACAAACTCAGAGATAATGACATACATTTCTTTCATCACAAGTCCTAATGCAGCATTTCTCCAAGGCTTCCGGTATTAGCATTGCTTGCCGCATTTCAAATGCCTTTGAACTTTCTGAAAAGCTACATCTGTTAGCTCCTGTGTATACAGCAGAAAGTTACCAGGTGAATTAAGTTTTAGTATAAACTGCTTTGTTCACTATTAAGATTGATGTTGGATACGCTGTACTGCAAGATGCAAACTGCAATTACAATTCCTAGCAATTATCTTTGGTTGTTAATAGCACAAGATAGCATGTCACTTTCTACCAAGCGCATGATTTATCATTTGTGGTTATTTTTTTCTTCCCATGAACTCTTGTGGTATTCCAAATGTATAATCTTGTTGTATTTATTTCCCAGTGGCCCAACAAAATGCACAGCAAGTGCTGACTAGATCAAACTAAAAAGCACCACTATTGACAAGCCATCACTTGAGCAATAATGAACACTCTGCCTCCACTTTCACCTCAAAAAGCAGCAGCTTTAATTTATGATAAAGCAAATGAGAGTCAACCTCCATGTTTATTATACCCTCAGTGCTGTTTCAAATAAAGTAATTAGAAGGTCAAGAGACTGGTCTGGAAAGCCAAATAGAAACGCAACCCTTCTGTACTGACAAAAAAAAAAAAAAAAAAAAAAAAAAAAAAAAAACAGACTAGTATGTTCAAAGAGTATTTTATCCATCTTCTCAAAGGCAGGGCAAGGCTGTCGTTGACTTTTTTTTTTTTTTTTTTTTAATACTACCGTAACCAATCAGAACCAGTGGCTGTCCCTCTCCCTTTCTCTTAATTTGCTCCATATGGACTATAAGTAGCTCTAAAGAGTCGCCGGACTCAGGGGAAGGCCAAGTAACCCCCACACACTCTGGGACAGGTGATCAGGAAGCCAATGGGGTCTTATGGTGTCTTCTCTCTCTCTCACTCTCTCTCTCTCTTAAATAATGATAACACAGAAGATGAAGCAATGGGAAGGATCTGGTGAGCTCCTATGGATAGCAAAAGGAAATAACTAGAGTCTGCTTAAAGCATCCAAGGGGAGGCTGACTTTTCAGGATTATTTTGATTCTGGGGATGGGAACCCAGCTGCAATAAACTACCATGTTGTTTCTGAGGACTGTCTATAAATGCATTCCCCATTTGAAAGGCTCCTCCTTTTTCATACACCTTGTTCTGTGTTTATTTACACCCTCTTTTTCTCTAACATATCAATTTTAACACCTTATAGTTTTTATTAAAGGCCCAAAGACCTATTGGACCTTGACAATGTTCCAGGCCACTCTCTGAGGAGTCGTGCAATTTTAAGGAGTGCGTGGACTCTTAAACCAGCAGCCCCTGACATTTGGATCCACAGATCCTTCAGTGGGCAATGCATCAACTCTTTTTCTTCCCATTACGTACTTTCTCAAATGAAAAAAAAAAAAAAAAAAAAAAAAAAAAAAAAAGGTAAGATGGGAAAGACAGACAGACAGTGGGAAGGTTAGGTCTCAAGGAGTATCTGCACAAGGATCTGTGATATGCGTGTACCAGGAAACATGTGCCTGGAATTAGATAGTAGCTTTCAAAAACGGATCTTGCACAATAAAACAAGGAATCCTTGCTTTGGCAAGCTGGCAGGTTATGGCTAGCTACTTGAACAATATTATAATCACCTCCTTCTATCTCTTGTCGGGGTCTGTGATGCATTGATTCCAAAAGCCTTTCTGAAATAATGTTTTATAGTGTAATTTTTGCTTCAAGTAACTTTTATCACTGTCTATTCTGGTAGTCTAATTGCACCTGATTATCTAAGTGGTGGAAATATATGTAATCTCATAATTAGAACATGCAATCATGTTGTAAAAATCTTTGTGAAACTATAAAACAGAAGGTTTGTCAGTACAGTAGTTAGCCTCCCTGCCTCCCACCCCCCCCCCAATCTCTACCTACCAAAAGTACTGACTTTCTGCAGTGTGAGAGGAAATGGGAACATTTGGGGCTGAGTTTTACAAAGTAAAGGAGTGGATCACTCTGGTCTAAGACTCCTTAGGAATTCTAGTGCCAAATCATATTGTAAGTCAGGAAGACACAGTTTCTCTACAAGTCATGAATTCAGAATGCAAACTAAGACATACAACATCTCTGATGGTTTTATCCAGGCCAGTAATAGGCCCTTCCTCCTCCATCCTTTGTTGTTGTCTATGCAATTTACTCTAAAATGTAATACTAACTTGTACACATTGGTGGCAAATGTGAATGAATCCGATAGTTTCCTAATATCTTTGAGATGGCAATTTCAGCCATTTCTTCAATTAGATGAAGCAAGGACTTACTGTTCTGAGTTCTTCAACCGCTCCTTTTCCTGCCTTCCTGGCCTTTCACTGGAGGTGCTAATGAGTGATACCAGGACCAAATCTTGGGCTTGTGCAAATGGAGTAAGATGCCTGGAGGCTGTGTGATCCAAACTGCAGAGCAAGACCTGTTCATGAGGCTGCAAACTACTATCCAGTGGAAGCTGGACAGCTTTATGGCACCAGCAGTTAGAATCCTCCAAAGGGAAAGGTGGAGATCCAATCCGTTTCTCATATGAGATCTGTGTGCTGAAACACCAAGGGAGGTTTTGGGAAGACATTAAAGCAATGTCTTTAAATTAAAGCATGTGCCCGGCCACAAGAACCTTCTATGCAGGGCAAGGCCCAATTCTGCTGAGAGCCAGCTGCTTTTGCAAAGATTCTTTGAATTCATAATGGTTACTTAGGGATTTTAAAGTTGGCCTGATTATGGCAAAAATGGAAGGAAATACTCATGGTACCTGTGACAGGTACCCCCCCCCCTCTCTCTGATTACTCAAGAGTATGTTGACTTCATTGTTGAATCCAGATGAACTTCTTGGTTAATAATAATCCAGATAAACTTCTTGGTTAATGGCACTACTATAGCGGTAAATAAGGATCAGGATAAACAAATAGGCCGAATAGATGTTTATTCAGGGAGAAATAACTTACAACCTAGACAGATGAACACCAGGAAATTCAACCCGATCCTCTCCTGTCCGCGTCTCGCCAGAAAGAGCGCCTTTCCTGGCCCCCTCCGACCTCCTTCCACAGGTCACTTCCGCCCATGGCTCCACCCCCCCAATGGGCGTGGTTAGTGCCACAGAAGTTACTATCTCACTACACACTACCATTTCCTGTGACAGTGTTTAGTGTAAGAGCTGACATAAGACTCAGACTTCATGGTGAGAGCAGAGGAAGTGCCAACTGGAACTTTGAGGAATAACTTCTTCACTTCTGAGGAGACACACTAGGAGGGGGTGGTATCCTAATCTTGTGGTGTCTGCATTTGATATGATGCCTGAAGCTAGTGCAGCCTTTGGAAACACAAAGGAAGTCACCACCAGGGTGAAGTCCATAATGGCCAAACTTGAAGAGCACAGGTCTGCTGTGACATCACTGGTCCAACTGCTGTCCCACTTCTGAATTTACTGTAATGCAAGATAATGACTTCCCATGTTTATGCCTAGTTGAGTCAGGGCACAGTTTGATACCATGCCTATTTGTCCTCAGTGGAGGAGTAGTGGTCAGCAACTATGAGCAGGTCAACACAACTGAATTTAAATCTCATTCACTAAAATAAAGTTAGAGTCTGAATTCCAATTTAATTGGAATGGTGAATGAAGGCTTTAAATGGGTATAATCTTTTTGATAAGCAGTTTGTCAATAAGTATTAAGAGTTACAAAAAAGATATGAATTTTGACCAGGTATTTCAGGTTAGACATTCAATCCCAGGGAAACATCCAAGCCATTGTAAATACATAGGTATAGATAGCTCTATAGACAGATATTCACTACAGAGGGTGATGGGTTTATATACATTTTTTTCATTCATATTCAACCCATGCCCTACTTTTTCTTTCCCTCCCTCAGTCCCCTTTCATCTCCCACTTTTGTTTGTACTTTCATCACACACACACACACACACACACACACACACACACACACACACACACACACTGAAATCTAGGATCTACATATGAGAGAAAACATGGTAATGCCATTCTGAGTCTGGTATTCCATTTATGCAGTTGCCTCCATTTCCATCCATTTTACTGCAAACTTGTTCTTCTTTATGGCTGAGTAGGACTCCACTGTGTATACCTATCACAGTGGAGTGTTTGTTAATCCATTAATCTGTTGGTGGGCACCTAGGATGATTCTGTAACATGTCTCTTGTGAACAGTGCTGCAGTTCTAACTATGGCTCTGTAGGTATCCCTCTATAGGGTTTTCTGACTTAGATCCTTTGTGTATAGTCCTGGATGGGTAAAGCTTGATCCTAGTTAGCATTCTTCCTTTCTCTTGCTTCATTCCTTCCTTCCTTCCTCCCTCCCTCCCTTCCTTTCTTCCTTCCTTCCTTCTCACTCCCCTCCTCTTCTTCCTCCTCTCCTCCTTCTCCTTCCCTTTTGAGATAAGGTTTCTCTATGTAGCCCTAATTGTCCTGGAACTTAGAAATCTGCCTGCCTCTGCTTCCTGAGTGCTGGCACTAACAGTGTGCACCACCACTGCCTAGCCCCAGTTAGTTTTCTTAAGGAACCCCTACATTGACGTCCATACCAATTTAACTGCCACTACTAGAAGTGTATGAGGCCAACACCAACATCTTTGTCAGCATTTGTTATTTTCTTTCCCTTTGGGCTGTATTTTTTGAGATAGGTCTTACATATCTGAGGCTGGCCAGAACGCCCTATGTAGTCAAATATGACCCTGAACTTCCAATACTCTGCCTTCATCTCTTGAGTGTTGGGGTTATAGGTTGTTTTATGTGGTGCTGGGACCTGCACTCACAGTTTTTTGTGGGCTAAGCAAATATTCTACCAACTGAACTACATCCCTAGACACTGCCACTTCCTAATGACAGATGGAATCTCAATATTGTTCTAATTTGCATTTCCCTGATGGCTAAGGATATTAAACTTATTCTCATGTATACTGGCCACATGTATTTCATCTCTGAGAAGTATTTGCTCATTTTCTGACTGGATGGTTTGTTTTACTGACAATATATATATATATATATATATATATATATATATATATTTAGATCTTTATATATTCTCTATGTGACTTCTCTGTCAGATGTACAGTTAGCAGAGTACTTTGCAGGCTGTCTTCTTACTTGGCTAGTTGTTCCCTCTGCTGTGTGGCAACTTTTTAATTTTATTAAAATTAATATTATTAAGCCCAACAATATATACCTGATAGAACACTATGCATTGATTAAAACTGTTACAGAAGTGAAAAATGGAATTCTGTAGTAACAACAGCAATAGACAGGATGTATATTTAAGAGTGTGAAGAGATAACTTATAAAGTTTTTAGAGTGGTGCTGATGTTAGGAGACTAGAGGACATCCTACTGTTTTATTTTCCTTCCAATTTCATAAATAGAAAACCCCCTTACATATGAAACATGCCTTGTTGCATTATTCACCAACTTGGAACAACTTGTGGGCAAGGATGATTGGAAATGTGTGGACAGCAGGACTGGGCTAGCCTGAGGAAAAGACTTGAGGTAGATGTAGAAAACTCATTAGCATTAGGCTTTCTTCACAATGAGTTGGATTCTTCTTTTAAAGCCTGGCATTTTGATGATGATGATGATTTTGGTATGTATTTGCACCTTTCTCCAGCCCACCCCTGCCCTGTGTGCCCAGTGATTTTATTGCATGGTTTGGGGAAGGTGCAAATCAAAAGCAGTTAGGACACACAGCATGGCAAAGTAACATCCCATCCCTGAAAGAACTCCATGGGGAAGCTCCCTATTCCTAATCAAGAAAGAAAATGTCAAATGCCTTGATTCAAATGTTATGCTTTGGAATAAATAAATTTGCCTGGGAGCAGTGGAGGGTGTGGGGTGAGGGTTGGGAGGAATTAATGTGGTCTTTAAAATGAAGTCTGGGACAAAGGTAGTGTGTAATCTAAGCCAATGTCGTCACTGTTGAGCCCTAAAGAAGCACCTGTATCCCATATAATTAAGAGGGATAGTTGGCATCAGCGGGACCCAAAATGTTATACAGACTAACTGATTGCTCCATTGCTAATGACTGCCCAATTTCTTTAGACTAATTGGTGCAATCTATATTTTTGCAGCAAAGATGAAGTATCAACTTGATTTGGTGTTGATAAAAAAAATTGATGGATGCTTCTGACTGCTCCATCCCAACAATACACAGATTATTACCACCATAATTATCATAAATGACAAAACATGGGCAAGTGTGATTACATGTCTAATTCTATCTTGAGACTTTAATGGCATAAAGTACTCAAGCTTTGCATTCATGAGTTACTGCATGGGCACACCCCTGACAGGAGTACCCCTGGTGAACGACATTCATTATCTTCCCCATAATGCAAGGCTTTGGTCCAACATAGAACAAATACTCAAGATGGAGTTCCTAGAAAAGCCAGCCCATTACCATCTACAGATCTCCAGTTTAGGAAGGAGACATGTGCCTGCCTGTAGCCTCCTTTCCATTCTGGGATATGAGAGTTGTATTTCATTCTGCCATGCACAGAGGCTGAGAGTCTGTCAACGATGGCCAAGTAAAGCTGTGCCAAAGCCTGAAGATGCAGTCATGATCCTAGTTGCTGTCAACCTAGCACTCTGAGTGCCATCAGCTGGGAGGAGAGATAAAGGTCTACACATCTTAGATGTCCCACTTGGTTGGGACATTCTTCAGAATGTCCTTGTTTAGGAAGAGAGAGACAGGTAGGAGGGTAAAGTCTGGTGCTGTGGCTCCGAGTAAGCCTGTTTGGAGACACTGAAGCATTGTGCTAGCAAAAAGCGTGAAGGCACACAGCTTGCCACAGGGGCAGAACTAGAGAGTGTCTCTGGACAGTCACTGCGGAGCACAATGCCCCAAAGTCAGTCAACCAGAGGGTAAGGCAAGTCTGTGTGAGGGTAGAGGCCATGGAGCAAGAGACATCCTTTAAAATGGGAAGCCACCCTTCTTGCCAAGCAATTGTGGCTGGGTAGAAGGCAACCTCACCTGCTCTTTGTGATAACTAAGCCAGAAGTCTATTTTCATGTAGAACATTCAATTTTTACAACTCCCTAGACTGCGTGAGTAACTCTACTAACATCATTACATCCAAGCCTGTTTCCACATACAGGAAGTGGGAACTATAACTGCCTCCTACCTCCAGGGTTGTTTTGAGAATTACACAAAAGCATAAATTCAGATGCAATAGCAATAACCTAGGAACTGCTCAAGAGATGGAGCTGCCAGCCAAAGCCAGGCTTCTGTTCCATACAGAAACCTGTTCAAATGAAATTTCCACATGCACAAGGCTAAAGGGGGAGGGTCCCCAGTTTGCCTTAGAGTATAGTTCTTTGCCTCTAGGACAGTACACTTCATGGAAGGCCTCAGGGATTTTTGTAAGCCAGAGCACATATGTGACCAGCAAAGACAAATGTCTTTTCCATGAAATACTGAAGTGCTAGAGAGAATGCTGGTCACACCAGAAGAACCAACAGGCACAAGGTGACCAAAGTGGATAGATTCTAAGTCACCACAGGTTCTCTCACACGTACATATAGCCTTTAAATACCCTTTTGGCACATATGAAATCTTTCCTGGTGCTGCAATTTAGGAAAATAAATTATGGGCATGACCTGGCACTGAGATCACCAGGCTGTCAGGGATAGGCTTCTGATGGCTCATATCCAGGTGTACTTGGTGGCCCCCCAAAGCCCCATACCACCCTTTTCGTAAGAAATAGTGCCGCTTTGCAAGTGACAGTCATCAGGAACTTTCCCAGAGAAATTTCTCCTCTCATTAAGAGTTTCCACAGCATTTTACTTTATGTGTCCAGTCATGGAAATTACAACTGGACATAAATTAATTTTGTTTTCTCTTGGATTCATTGTGCATCATTTAAATATTCAAAGAATTTATGCTCATAATGCCACCCTCAATTACTCCAATGTCACTCCCTTAGTGGATGCTCAGGAAGCAGAGGCGGGTGAGATGGAAGTGCGTGGGGGGGTCTCTTTGGAAACAGTCCGGTAAGCAGCCATCTCCTGTTCCCTTCCCCTCCTTGCCCAGGACCTGCAGTTTCAAAATGCCCAAATCCAAGAAGACATATCACTTACTGTCGGAGATGCACATACCAGAGGAAGTGCTGGGGATAAAGGAAATCTGTGAATCAGAGAAAGATGTCGGTATGCAAGATTGAAGATGTACCAGCTGCCCACTGCTTCAGCTGCCTTCCAGGGGTCAGGAAGAAATTAGTCTCACAGTCCAGTTGAAAGAACACCTGGACACTCACCCAGGGGCACAAATTCACTGTCGAACAAGGTTATCTTTGTTTCCATTCAAAAATCACCTAGGAATTCAGCTATTTAAAATTCTGTGATTTGCATTGTCTTGAGTCACTTGCCTTCATAAAAATCAGGAGGCAGAGAATAGTGAAGAGGAATTGGCTGTAAAAATGCTGTTGTCAACAGACTGACCTCAAAAGCCAGGTTTGTCTTCTTACTACTGCAACTGAGTTGGAGCTTGCTGTGTTGCTTCCCAGTGTGTTTCACTGATGATTTACAAACATATAGGGTGAAGGGCAAGGACCTGTATTAATGCCAAAGAATCAGCACTCTGCCCCAACTAAAAAGACAGTAGAGGCTAAATGGGTTGGTTATAGGAATTCAAGGATCTCTAACTTGGGGAAGGGGGCAGTGTTTACCAGGACAGTAAAAATCAGGCTTATGTCCCCACTGGCATGTGGGAAACATCCTTTTATAGCTAAACCTTCAACTATGACCCTAGCTCAGTTTTTTTCCTAAGACAGTGGGCTGTGTTAAGACAAAAGCAACATGAAAGCTGAGGAGATGATGAGGCCAAGGCAGAGCATAATGCCAGAAGCAGATTTTGAAGGCAGCTGAGAAAGGATTGTGATGAGGAGCCAGCATCTTGTGCTGGCAGATCCTGTTGTCACAAGTTCAGGGAGAGACCTGGGTAAACTCAGGCTGGGAACTAGACTCTTAGGATACATCATCTTAGAAATAGTGCATCTACCTTTTGCAAGCCTCAATCTGTTCATCTTGTTGTTCATATGTTGCCTTTCCTACTACACTCAAATCCTTTTAACCTATCTCTTAGCTTACTTATTAAATATATTGCAAATATATAATACATAGTTATAATTTATACATACTTATTTAATTGAGATATATTTATACAACCTAAGAGTACAATTTGATGAACTGAAAACAAAAAAAAAGCTTTTTTTTTTTCAAAATCATTTTAAGTACAGAAAAGTCGGAAATTTTCCCAAACATTTATACTGCTTCCAGTCAAATTCATCTCCCGTTGACATGTCCTGCAGAATGTTTTTGCTGGGGTCCATCTCCACTTGGTTAAACCACCATAATCACAACAGTAATAGAAGAAGCCAGGCACAGACTCCTACCCATAGTATAAGGGCCCAGGGCTCAGTGCTGTGCAGGGTCTAGGATGGTAGCCTTTTTCTCACAGGGCCTCCAAACTGGTTGGCAAGCTCCAGTGGTTTTGTCGTTATCACACTCTGGATGATAGATATTTGAAAAATAAAATCCAAGCCTTTGGAAATAACTGCATAGTGGGACGAGAAAAAATGACAACTCCTAGAAGGAACAAAAAGCTGGCAATGTAGCACTTCCTTCAAACAGGTCAAGTGGTACTGGTAACTTTGCGCATCAGAGCATATTAAGTGACGGTGAAAGATGAGGGTTTTCTTTGGTCAAAATTTTTTGGGAAACCTTTTTTAGATAGTGCTCATGAACTGTAGTTTTCTACACTCCAGTGTTTCCTTTTGGCCTCTGACAAACTTTGCTGGAGGGTTGTGTGAATTTCCAAATGACACTGGACTACCTCATAGGACCACTGAACATCTTTTCAAATGATAAAGGAAAGTCATATTATCAAAGAAACAAACCACAAAAGTCCAAGAAATAACTGGAAAACATCAGAGCTCAAGTCTATGAGCCCTGCACAGTGATAAAGAGTCAAGAAATCAGTGAGAGAAAAAGCAGACTCCTTAGAGTGAAGGACAGCTGAACAGGACATGTCTGCACTCCTTCTTAACAGCATCACACCTTGCATGTCTCAGGAAACGAATGGAGCTCTCAAACACTCTCTGCAGCAAGTCTAGACTTAGATTACAGAATGAGCTGAGGGCTTATATTTGTTAGAGTTCTATTCAGGGCCAGACTTCAAGTACCTTGCAACTTGAGTAGAGAAGCAACAGCTAACTCACATCAGAACTCTTCCCAACCATGGTCTTTGCTAAGGCCATATCCAAGACAATGGGAGTTATGTGCAAGGCTCCAGTCCCCTAAGACCACAGTGGCCTCAAGGAATGAGACTGATCCTCTTTCCTCTGTATGTTACCAAGCAGATTCCTCAGTACCTTTTTCATTTATTTGGTTGGGAGCATCTCTGTAAGTCAATACATTTGGCAAGCCTCCTGGTCACTAGGAAGTGAGCTGAAGTCTGGCTTCCTGACAGCAAACCCACTATTGACCAAAGCTTCCTTGGCCAGGGAGCCCCACAGCTGAGGACAGCAAGCTGCCTTCACATTACTCACAGTGGCAACCGTGATGGCTTGCATTACACAAGCTCAAGGCTGGTGACTGGAATACACACGGATTGGGTTTCATCAGTCCCCACTGTGGTTCAGGGTGGGTTCATAGAACAGCTTGCAAGGAGCCCACCCTTTCACTTCAATTTGTCTGGATTTACTGACAAAGCACTCGCTTTATCTGCTAGTGGCATTTGATTTCTGTCTAGACAGAGTGTGGCTGGTACAATGGGGCCAGTTGGGTCACTTAGCCATTTCCCTGTAGGCCACTGACTAGAGAAAGACATTTGATTTCCCAATTAGTCCACACCAAATTTATATTATTTCCATTATTTCCTTGTTGTGAATTCTGATTTGTAAAATATCTTAGGGAAAACACATTTTATGTTACTGAGTCTTTGATTTTATGGGGAAACTAATAAATAATCAACAAAAATATGATTAAAGACTGGCTGCACTACCATCCTGAGAAGGGACTCTCCCCAGCAAAGCCTCTTTCTGATCCAAATCTTTTTATTCCTAGAAACAGAATTCTTACTTAGCCTTTAAAAAGCCCAATGAAGGCTTCAGCTAAGTTTTGACATAAGATTTTCATATTCAAAATATCTGTTGAAATAAGGGGAGAAAGGATATGGATCTTGGAACTGCATTAGTCTGAAATAAAGCTTAGTGAGCTAGAAATGGAAATTACTTCTCTGTAATTGAAATTCTGTCCTAAAAAATCCCTTTGAAATCCCTTTCAGCTATTTCTCCATTATGTGTCCCAGAGAAGCTCATACAAACACATTTGAGGATGATCCATTAGGAAAATTATTTGATGTTTATAAACTTCCCTGAGAAGAAATTTCTGAGAAATGGTGGTGTGTATGTCATCAAAGACCCTAATAATTAATGAGTACTCGCAGAGAATGCTAGACTCATCCTTTAAAAGTTCTTCTCTGGGACACCTCTCATAAGTACATTCTTGTTCGTTTATATATATATATATTAATGTTTGCCTATAGTCCTAAGCAAACAATTGCCACACCTCCCCAGTCTGGGTGCCTTCACATCTGAAATGTTGTATTTGATCCTTCCTGTATCTTTAATGCCAGTATTCAGTTGATTAACAAACACTACATATCACTACTGCATGCAAGAGAGCTGGCTGGGTAAGCCTGGAACAGGGTTTCACTTCTATTCTCTTTATGTTTCCTCATCGGTAAATGCAGCAATAACATCTCCTCATGAGGGTTAAAGCAAACCATAGGATCATGTGTGTACTAGCATGGTATTTGGGACACAGATATATTTCATGGATATTATTATGTTAATACAGTTAATAATATGAAGTTATATACAGTGTGTATATAGTCTAGGAATGCTCTATCACACTGGAGTTGATGGCCAGCAGCACAACAAAAATGGCTGTCATGTGCATCTGTGAAGTGTCCCACTTTGAAATCAGTCCTCTCCTTGAATGGCTATCAACATATTAAGTGGTGTGTGTTGCCTGATGTTGATCATACTCACTCCATGGTCATGTTCCACTTCCATGACAGCTTAGCTCAGGGTTAGGATGAACAAATACCAAGCCTGATGTGCAAGATAGTTAGGTTCATAGAATAACCCAGCATGGACCAGTCTGGTGCTTTGCATGCTACATTTGGAGGGGGAAGGCTGGGCACAAGGGCTTTGCACATGTGAGGTAGGCACTCCACCAATGAGCTACATCATCAGCCCTTGACTTTGTAAGACAGGGTCTTACTACATAGGCCTGGCTGGCCTTTAACACATGACCCTCCTGTTTTTACCTCCTATGTTCTGGGATCACAGCCATTTGTCACTGTGCCCAGCCTACTTTTCATCTTTTAGTAATGTTTCCCCCCTAACATTATAGCATTCTAAGTAAAGATAAGCAAATATTTTTGCAAGCTTATTTTAAAAAGCTATAATGAACAGCAGTGTATTATTCAAAACTAAAAGTAAAATCAGTGTTGGTATGTTTTAGCAAAAACTTTGTAGGGAAAATTTCTGGAAAAAAATGTGATGTATACAAATGTATGAGTTATATATGATCATATTTTATCCCATCATGAATGAGAACAGCCAGCAACTATCATTTCTACTCCAGTGTAGCCTCCTTAATAAACAAACATTAAATGTAGCACCCTGAAGGCCACATCTCCCTATGTTTTAAAAGAGGAAAAGAGTATTATATGACAAGATTATTTTTTTTTTAACAGCAAGATTGTTGCCCATAATTTGAGTGACATTGGATGACAAGTAACATAAATTGCTTCAGCACAGTAACTGATGTCAGTTAAAATCTCTCTCCTTCCCAGAATCCCCACCTAGGAATTCATGAGCTGACCCAGGGATCACAGAAACACCTTCTTTTTCACTAATGTTTCATCTCTGGTACCAATGTGTGCTAAGTTGTAGCACCTCAGAGCAGCTGGTTCTGAGCCCACGAAAGGGTAACATCTTTTGCTGTTGGTTTTCTTTTTCCCTCAAATCCAAAAAGCAATCCCTCCTGAAAAGCAGAGGTGTGGATCCCAGCAAAAAGGAAAAGCTCTGTTCCAGAGTTTCCCTCCTTCCCCCCATGGTTTCGTGTGGGACTACAGTGCCGGTGCCTTTGCACACCAGAGTCAAAAGAGACACCCTGCTAAGGTGGGGAGGTCAGTAGAGCCTGCTCTGCTTGATCTTAGGGCTCCCCACTTCTCAGGTGGGAGGGAGGGTGCTAGGAAGCTGGCATCTAGTATGCTTCCCAGAATTCCTGAGAGTTGTAAGAAGAAGGGTTTTCTCTATTGAGGCTGGCATAGAAGCATCAAACTTCCAGGAAGGGGCTTCTGAAACCCAATTTGACACCTTAGAGGCTATGGGACTTGAATTGAGAACTGACAGGTGTGTGTCTGTTGTATGCTTATGAGAACAAATTCACACACAGGGCTGCCAATGATGCTACAGAACAAAGGAAAAATCAAAGACAACAAAACTAGAGTATGTAACTTTAAAACTATAAATTAAAAAATTATGTCAGAGACATAACAGATATGAGTAAATCAAAGTGTAGCATATTTTGCAAATTTATAATTAGATTACATTTTCAAAGTTACTTTCCCCTCATTCATCTGGGCCTCCTTTAGGATTAAGGTCAACACATTTCAGTTTCTTCTGTATCACTAGAAACATGAGAGACAGGAAATGAATGCTCTCAGGCAAAAGCTGTTAGCCATTCCCAATACTGGAACTCTTGGAACAGAAGTAGACATCCATCCCAAGCTAATAAACATAGCTCACTCATCCTCCCAATGCATAGGAAAAGGATGCTCACATACCCAGAACTGAGGAGGGCCCAGGGCATGTAAGAATTGATAAGACAGTTACCTCAGTTGGGAGACACAGGATAAGTAAGTGAGGTATAAGGCCTTGAGTGTGTTGAGTTGAAATGGGCAGAATGATCTGGCTGTGCAGGGGATGGGCATGTCCCTTCACTGAGAACAGTCACCTAAGGAGGTGACTTTCCAACATTAAAACATGAAAGTTATGTAACGTCAACACTGAGGAGGCCGAGGCAGGGGGCTAATGAGTATGTCAACCTAGACTGTACAGTAAAAAACAACAACAACACACACACACACACACACACTCAGGGAGGGACAGAGCCCAGTGTGGGATCTGAAGAAGGGATGATCTACAGGGTGACTCTTCTAGGTATAGCACAGGGTCTTAAATGGGTTCATAGGTTTTAGTTTTAACAGCTCTAATGCAATGTAAATTCCTATGCCATATGATTCTCATTTTAAGATCATATACACGTCAGTGGTTTTAAGTGTCCAGTTTTGTTCAGCCTAGCACCAGAAACCACCATATACTTCATTTCTAGACACATTATAGACACGAGATGATGGCAGCTTGTGCCTGGTGCCTTCTGCAGTCCACTGGTATCAGAATCCATCTGTCAGGTTGTGTGCTTGGGGACTTTGTTACTTTACCTGCTAAACTGGATATATTTGCCACAGATTATTCATGGGTTGATGTGTGGAGTGCTTCCATGTTTTAGACATTACCAACAATGCTGCTCTGAACACTTGCATAAAAGTTCTACATGGAGAGAACCTTTCCTAGGAACAAAGAGTGGTAGTGTTGCTAGGTCACGTGCTTTGTTGTAGCCTTCTTATCTCCTGTATTAGTTGAACATTTTACATTTTTAGCAGCAGTGCATAAAAGTTGCAATTATTCTTTCTTCATCAATATCTGTTAATATCTATTTGATGAAATAAATTTTAGAAGAGCATTTACATTCTCCTAACAGTATCACTACTTAAGAAAACTAACAACAAAAGCTGACTGGATATTGAGTACTCTGACCAGCTGAAGTCATTCTAGAATTCTACATGGTAGCATAGCATCAAGACAACCTAACACCATGTGCAAAATGATAACCAGAGGAGCACGTGGAATATACCTTTGCTCAAAATTTGATAAAAAAATGCATTCAAGGGACTGGAGGGATGGCCCATCAGTTAAGAGCCTTGACTGCTCTTCCAAAGCACCCAAATTCCCAGCACCCAAATGGCAGGTATTCCAGTTCCTCAGGGATCTGACACCTTCTCCTGGCCTCCTCAGGCACCAGACATGCATGTGGTACACAAATATGTACACAGGCAAAACACCTATACACATAAAATGAAAATAAAATATAAAAATCTTCAAAACTGATTCTAAGACAGGAAAAACAAAACCAACCAAACAACCAACCAAACAAACAAAAAACCCCAAAACCAAAAACCAACCAACCAAACAAACAAACAAAAACCCCAAGCCCTTGGAATGGTCAAACTCAGAAGTGGAAGACTTCCTAGCTTAAGTTCCTCATTTTATAGCTGAGTAAAGTGGGAGCCAAAGAAAATGACTTTTCCAAGGGGGAAAGCTCAGCTCAGCTCAGAATGCCTATTGGCTCCTATTTTGTGTTCTTAGAAATTCCGGCAAAGCTGTGTATGATAGTACAAGCCTGTCATTCTAGAAGGCTGAGACAGGAGGATAGTGAGTTTGAGGCTAGACTTTGCTACACTGTGTGATTCTGGCTTAAAATAAAACTCTGATGAATCAAAGAAAATAGCTGAAGGTTAAAAAAAAAAAAGTACAGCCAGTAGCTCCAATTCCTCACCCCAGCACATGCTACAGCAATTAAAACATAGCACACAGTGACTGTTGCTTCGCTTTAATCATGTGCTGCCCGGGACATGTTGATGGACATGTGTTTTGGAAAGTCAAATAAAACCACAGAGTTGCTTGTCACTGGCTCAACTTCTTTAATTTACATAGTCTCAGCTTGCCTTTGGGGAATTTACAGACCAAAGCAAACCTGTCCCCTAGAGACACTGTGGCAACAGTTCTCAGAGCAGAGTTATTCTCTTTGTTGTTACAGTCACTTATAATCAGAGAATCAGAGTGTTAGCAAAAGTCCACAGGATTTCCTGGAGACAGCAGTGGGACAAGAATCTCCCCACAAGTCTCAGGAACTACCCTTACCTGAGCGAAATACCCACATCTAGCATCTCACTGAGGCCCAAATGCCAAGAAACCCCCTCCCTCCCCCATGAACATATCTGTTCCCCATTCTCCACCCTAAGTCTGCTCCCCTGCTTTTCTTTGAAATCTGAGTAGGACATCTGTGACCTATCGGAATACACTTGCTTGTTTGCTTTCTCCTAGGTTTTCCTTAATGCAATAACGTGACATGTCAACATGGGGTGACAAGTAAATCCTCAATCAAAATAAGTTCACAACCAAACACAGGAGGGAAAAGAGAAGCCTTAGAAAAAGTGGCTGCAGAGGTCCTGACTGGAGGCCAAGGGCCAGGAAAGCATTAACGGGACACAGCCAGTTTCTCACAAAAACAAAGCAGGGCTCTTTCTTTTGACTTACACATGTTTACCGGTCTCTCAAGCTACAACATGCCTATTGTGACATAAGCATGACAACGAAAGCATCTTATGACTTTCAAGTACAATGATGAGTATTTTAAACCTGTTTTCTATGCTTCAATTTTCTAATTTCTAGAATGGAAACAATACATCTATTCGCTTCTACCATAAACCTATTCTCTTTATTGTAAATAAAATAAGCTCCTCTTCATTCTCTGACCTTTAGAGGAACTTGATGCTATGGTTTTTCAGCATTGTTTAGATTTCCATTGGGATGATAACTAAGGATTTTAAGCAGTGTCTTCTGTTTCTTTCAGTCATTTTGATTCCTCAATTGACAGTTCTCTATTAAGTCCTGTACACTGCTTTTTATTATGGTTATTTAGAGTTATTTATTGTTGGTGGTATGTCATGTAAGCCCGACAGAGTTCATTAGATGAGATTCCCTGATCAGGAGATTATTCTGTTATTGCATTTTTAAAATCGGTGGTCATTGTGTCCTTCATGGGTCAGTTCTGTTGCAACCTTTCAGAAACTGATGATGCGAAACAGTACAGTTTTTTAAAAATCGTGTAATCATTCGATTGTTAAAAATCTACTATTGCATAATCAGTAGTCACTGTATAAGGAAGTGTCCCCCATTCTCTGGGCACTGCTTCTGGTGCCGATCTCCTGCTGTGTCAGTCCCACAGCAGCCAAATGACGGATGACACCATCATTACTTACACAAACAAATACGTTAATAAATTGATAGCCCTGCTTACTTAATGTTCATAAGATGGAAACAAACTCCAGTGATTGTCAAGGAAGTAGTACTTAGATAATTAAATAATGCTACACGATTAACTCCGTGGAAGAATGGCCAGACCCCAGTCAAGAATAACAACTTCTTCATCGATTTAAATAATTAATGTAACAATGAAAAATGATTGAATAATGACATGGTGGGGCATACGTAAATCCCACATGGAGTAGTCAGATTGATCTCTTCCTGGAATAAAGATGTGTTTAAAAAATTAAATTGATAGTTACTTAGTGGGGATTTTATATTAACGCTGACAAAGTGGCACCAAAGTCCTAAACCTATCGCTGATGTAAAGATCTATTCATATAGCTAAATGATGAAGTAATGAGATGATGTTACATCAACTCCCAAAATCTGACTCCAAAAGGGACTTATGGTCCATAACATCACCTGTATTTTAAATTCGTTAATTAAATGATGAATTATCATTCAATTTCCTAGTTTAACAGCTAAGGAAGTGTAAGGAGGCCCAAACTCCAGGGATCACTGAATACATAATGACAGATGTTCATAATTAAATGAATAAACATTAAACAAGTGGGTGGTGTCAGTAATAGCTAACTGTCTTAATAAAGTGGTGATGTAGCACTTAACTGGAAGGGAAGCATGGCCAGGCTGTAGTCATGAAGAATGCCAACATCATCAAGTGTAACAATGAATCCTAAAATGTGATGATATTGCACATTAACTCCACAAGAGGGAGCTTTTGTGAAGTTAATGGAGGATTTTTTGTTTACATAACTATAGAGATATTTACATTATCTGGGGTATTAACATGAATTGTCAATTTATATACTTTAATTTTGTAATTAGATGATCTCTGGCTCCAAATTCCAGGTGTCATGGATGATGTAAACATTGTTTTATATATTTAAATAATCAAATAATGAGTTCATGTAGCATCATCCAGTTCCCTAAGGTGGCTCCAAACCAGACTCGAGAACGATGCTGTTGTGATTAATTTAAATATTTTAGCTACGTAATTCATATTTCGATGGTCTATAATAATTGCCTGCCATATCGTGGAATCACAATGCACTGATCATGGATTATCTAAAGTCCTATTTTAATAATCAAATAACAACATAATTAGAGGATGAAATGGTCTGCCATACTCGACAAAATTGGCTCTCACTTGAATCCCATATGATTATGTGAAACTCCCAGGTTCATCCCTTATTTAATCTCAGAGTTGAGTAATAAAATGTTTAAATGCTGAAATGTCATTTTGTATGCAGGGTTTTTAGAAGATAGCACATATTTAATGTTGCACGGCTGCCTCAAAAGAGATCGACTGAAATCCAATAATCACTAAATCTAATCTAACAAATGGATTATCACCTTTCTGAAGGAAGTAAACAATGGAAAACTCACCTTTTGATGTATAATTGTGAGTCTTATTATCTTTTGTTCCATAGTTTTACTTCTTAGGAGAGCGATCATCCATAAACAGAAGCCTTAGAACTGTTTATCCACAGACTATGTTCTCTGATAATTAGGTAATCTTGAATTTGGTAACCAGTAAAAGCTGTAGGCAAACTTCCAGAGATTTGGCTATGACTTGTTTAGGCAAATCAAATGCTGTCATAAATAGTTTTAGGAGATCTTTATCTTGGGTCACTGTAATGTCCCATGATAACACTTTCTTGATGATGCTCTCTGGCCCTTGGCCCATGATATCAGGATACAGAATGCAAGCAGGGTTGTCAGGCAACATTTATGAACCAACATTTTGTCACATTCTAGTGCCCCTCCGACATGCTAAAAGTAGTCTACCCACCGATGAACTAACCTTACAGCCTCACTGATTTTCTCACAAAAACAAAGCAGGGCTCTTTCTTTTGAGTTCTACATATTTACCAGTCTCTCAAGCTACCACATGCCTATAGTGACAAAAGCATGAAAACAAAAGCATCATTATGCCATTCAAGTACATTTATGAGTATTTTAGACCTGTTTTCTATGCTTCAATTTTCTCATTTCTAGATGGAAACAATAAAATTAATCACATCTAACATGATACTTTTCTCTTTATTGAAAATAAAATAAACTCCTATTCAGTCTCTTACCTTTAGAGGAGCTTGATCCCATCTTTTCCCAGAGTTGTTTGCATTTGCATTTGGCTGATGACTAAGGATTTGGAGCCCTGTATTATGTTTATTTCAGTCATTTTGGATTCCTCAATTGATAGTTCTCTATTAAGTCCTGTACTGTGCTTTCTAATATGGTTATTTAGAGTTATTTATTGTTGATGGTGTGTCATGTTATCAGCCAGACAGAGATTCATTAGATGAGATTCCCTGATCAGGAGATTATTCAATTATTCCATTTCTAAAATCGGTGGTGACTGTGTCCTTCATGGGTCAGTTCTGTAGCAAGCTCTCAGAAACGGATGATGCGAACCAGCACAGTTATTTTAAATCGTGTAATCATTCTATTGTTAAAAATCTATGATTACGACTCGGAGTTCCTGCGGGCAAGATCCTTGACCCCCAAATCCGGGCCCCTGCCAAAGAACAAGGTCTCAGCGGGAGAGCGCCAGTTTCCAGTGAGATCCCACTACCCTGCAAAACCTTCTCAAGTTCCAGCCCAGCCCTCGTCCTCTCCTGCCGGCTATTGGCCAGAGAGAAACCTCCTAGAGAGCTTGGACCACACAGAGCTACAGACATTGAATCTTTGATCAACATAAGCCCATCGGGGAAGGACCATAGAGAGAGGGAAGAGACACCACCAACACCTACTGGAAGAAACTGTGGGAAGAAGGCAATACAAGAGAACACCTAACAACAGAATGACAAACATGTCACCAACAGAATCTAGGGAATCTACACCAACTAGAATGGAACACAACAACAAAGCAGAGGAAGCAGAAGGGTACGACTTAAAAATCACCATCATAAAAATGATAGAGGCCCTCAAAGAAGATATAAGAAAATCCCTTAAAGAAATGGAGGAAAAAACAAACAAAAAAGTGGAAGAAATGAACAAATTCCTTAATGAAAATACAGAAAGCCAAGAAAAAACAATTAACCAGGTGAAGGAAACGGTTCAATATTTGAAAACCAAAATTGAGAAAATAAAGGCAACACAAATGGAAGGAAAGCTGGATATTGAAAAGCTGGGCAAAAAATCGGAAACCACGGGCACAAGCATAACCAATAGAATTCAAGAGATGGAAGAGAGAATCTCAGGCGCAGAAGTTAAACTAGAAGAAATAGATTCATCGACAAAAGAAAACCATAAATCAAACAAATCCTTAACACACAACATCCAGGAAATGTGGGACACCATGAAAAGGCCAAACCTAAGAATAATAGGCATAGAGGAAGGTGAGGAAGCCCAGCTCAAAGGTGCTGAAAACATATTCAACAAAATCATCGAGGAAAACTTTCCAAATCTGAAGAAGGACATGCCCATGTAAGTACAAGAAGCATACCAAACCCCAAATAGGCTGGACCAAAGAAAAAAGACCCCTCAACATATAATAATCAAAACACCTAGCATACAGAATAAAGAAAGAATATTAAGAGCAGCGAAGGAAAAAGTACAGACCTATCAAAATAAAGACCTATCAAAATAAAGGCAGACCTATCAAAATTACACCTGACTTCTCCGTGGAAACCCTCAAGGCCAAAAGGTCCTGGATAGATGTTCTAAAAGTATTAAGAGAACACGGATGCCAGCCTAGGGACTATATCCAGCAAAACTCTCAGTCAATATAGATGGAGAGAACAAGATATTCAATGACAAAACCAGATTTTCCCAATATGTATCTACAAATCCAGCCCTACAGAAAGTATTGGAAGGAAAATTCTAACCCAAGGAAGGTAACTACGCCCACAAAAATGTAGGCAACAGATAATCTAACTACACCAGAAACCTAGGGTGAAGCAGAACAAATATATTCACAATACCACTGCCAACAACAAACCTAAACCAAACAAGCATCAACAATCAATGGACCTTACACCCTCAACATTAATGGTCTTAACTCACCTATAAAAAGACACAGGCTAACAGAATGGATACGAAGACAGAATCCATCCTTCTGCTGTATACAAGAAACACATCTTAGCTCCAAAGATAGACATTACCTCAGGGTAAAGGGTTGGGAAAAGATTTTCCAATCAAATGGAAATAAGAAGCAAGCAGGCGTAGCTATCCTAATATCTAACAAGTTAGACTTCAAACGAAAATTAGTCAAAAGAGATGAAGATGGTCATTTCATGTTCATCTCAGGAGAAATCCATCAACACAAAGTCTCAGTTCTGAACATCTATGCCCCTAATACAAAGTCACCCACATTCGTAAAAGAAACACTACTAAAACTCAAAGCTCATATAAAACCTCACACACTTATAGTGGGAGACTTCAATACACCACTCTCAACACTAGACAGGACCACAAATCAGAAACTCAACAAAGAAACAAAAGAATTAACAGAAGTTATGTCTCAACTGGGGTTAACAGACATCTATAGAACATTCCATCCAAAGACAAAAGAATATATCTTCTTCCCTGCTCCACATGGAACCTTCTCTAAAATCGACCACATACTAGGTGACATAAGAATCCTCAACAGATACAAGAGAATAGGAATAGTCCCCTGTATATTATTGGACCACCATGATTTAAAATTGGAATTCAACATCAACACAAATAGCAGAAAACCTGCAAAATCATGGAAACTGAAAAATGTGCAATTGCACCAAACCTGGGTCAAAGAAGAAATAAAGAAAGAAATTAAGGAATTTCTAATATTCAACGAGAATGAGCATACAACATACCCGAACTTATGGGACACCTTGAAAGCAGTGCAACGAGGGAAGTTCCTTTGCAGTAAGTGCCCATATGAAGAAAACAGAGGATAGTAACATAAGAGAATTAACAGCCCAACTGAAAACCTTAGAACAGAGAGAATCGAATTCACCCCGCAGGAGCAGACACCAGGAAATAATCAACTTGAGGGCTGAAATCAACAAAATAGAAACCAGGAAAACAATACAAAAAATCAATCCAGCAAAGAGTTGGTGTTTTGAGAAAATCAACAAGATAGATAAACCTTTATCCAAATTAACGAAAAAGCAGAGACAGAACATGCAAATTAACAAAATCAGAAATGAAATGGGGAACATAACAACAGACACAGAGGAAATCCAGTCAATTTTCAGGTCATACTTCGAAAATCTGTATTCCACAAAAATTGAAAATTCAAAGGAAATGGACAAGTTTCTGGATAACTATCACTTACCAAAATTAAATCAAAAACAGACAAACAATTAAATAGACCTATAACCCGAAATGAAATAGAAGCAGTCATCGAAAGCCTTCCAACGAAAAAAAGTCCAGGGCCAGATGGATTCAGTGCAGAATTCTACCAGACATTCAAGGAAGAACTAATAGCACTACTCCTCAAACTGTTCCAGAAGATAGAAACAGAAGGTTTATTGCCAAACTCTTTTTATGAGGCCACAATAACTTTGGTACCCAAACCTCACAAAGACACAACTAAGAAAGAAAACTACAGACCAATATCCCTGATGAACATCGATGCAAAAATACTCAATAAAATAATGGCAAACCGAATTCAAAAATACATCAGAGAAATCATCCACCATGATCAAGTAGGCTTCATACCTGGATTGCAGGGATGGTTTAACATACGAAAATCTATCAATGTGATCCACCATATAAACAAACTGAAAAAGATAAACCATTTGATTATCTCCCTAGATGCGGAAAAAGCCTTCGATAAAATTCAACACCCTTTCATGATAAAGGTATTAGAGAGGACAGTGATAACAGGAACATACCTAAACATAATAAGAGCAATATACAGCAAACCAACTGCCAACATCAAACTGAATGGAGAGAAACTTAAGCCAATTCCTCTAAAATCAGGAACAAGACAAGGCTGTCCTCTCTCTCCATATCTCTTCAATATCGTACTAGAAGTTCTAGCTAATGCTATAAGACAACAAAAAGAGATCAAGGGCATCCAAATTGGAAAGGAAGAAGTCAAACTGTCTCTATTTGCAGATGATATGATAGTTTACATAAGTGACCCAATAAACTCTACCAGGGAACTCCTACAGCTGATAAACACCTTCAGCAAACTAGCAGGATACAAGATAAACTCAAAAAAATCAATACCCCTATTTTTTTCAGATGACAAAGAGGCAGAGAAAGAAATCAGAGAAACATCACCCTTTATAATAGCCACAAGCAACATAAAGTATCTTGGTGTAACACTTACCAAACAAGTAAAAGATCTAAATAATAAGAACTTTGTGACTCTAAAGAAAGAAATTAAAGAAGATACCAGAAAATGGAAAGACCTCCCATGCTCTTGGTTAGGTAGGATAAACATAGTAAAAATGGCAATCTTACCAAAAGCAATCTACAGATTCAATGCAATCCCCATTAAAATCCCACCACAATTCTTCACCGACCTTGAAAGGATAATAATCAACTTTATATGGAAAAACAAAAGACCTAGGATAGCCAAAACAACCCTATACAATAAAAGAACTTCAGGAGGCATCACCATTCCTGACTTCAAGCTCTACTACAGAGCTATAGTTCTGAAAACAGCCTGGTATTGGCATAAAAATAGACAGGTAGACCAATGGAATCGTATTGAAAATCCTGATATTAATCCACGCACCTATAAACACCTGATTTTCAACAAAACAGCTAAAATTATACAATGGGGCAAAGACAGCATCTTCAACAAATGGTGCTGGCACAATTGGATGAGGGTGTGTAGAAGACTGCAGATAGACCCTTGTCTGTCGCCATGCACAAAACTCAAGTCCAAATGGATCAAAGACCTCAACATCAATCCAGCCACATTGAACCTCTTAGAAGAGAAAGTACGAGGTACCCTTGAACAAATTGGTATAGGAGACCGCTTCTTGAACATAACTCCAGGGGCACAGACACTGAAAGAAACAATTAATAAATGGGACCTCTTCAAACTTAGAAGCTTCTGTAAGGCAAAGGACACAGTTGACATGACCAAACGGCAGCCCACTGACTGGGAAAAGATTTTCACTAATCCTATATCCGACAAAGGGCTGATCTCCAAAATATACAAAGAACTGAAGAAACTAGTCAACAAAACACCAAATAACCCTATTAAAAAATGGGGTACAGAACTGAAGAAAGAATTCTCAATGGAGGAAATCAAAAAGGCTGAAAGACACTTAAGAAAATGCTCCACATCCTTAGCTATCAGGGAAATGCAAATCAAAACAACTTTGAGATACCATCTTACCCCTGCCAGAATGGCTAAAATTAGAAACACCAGTGATGACTTATGTTGGAGAGGATGTGGAGAAAGTGGAACACTCCTCCACTGCTGGTGGGAGTGCAAACTCATACAGACATTTTGGAGATCAGTATGGCGGTTCCTCAGGAAAATGGGAATTAGTTTACCACAGTACCCGGCAATCCCCCTCTTAGGCATATACCCAAAGGATTCACATCAATGCAACAAAGACATCTGTTCAACTATGTTCATAGCAGCACTATTTGTAATAGCAAGAACCTGGAAGCAACCTAGATGCCCTTCAATTGAAGAATGGTTAATGAAGATGTGGCACATCTACACAATGGAATACTACTCTGCAGAAAAAAGTAATGGTATCTTGAAATTCGCAGGCAAGTGGATGGCACTTGAAGAAACCATCCTGAATGAGGTAACCCAGTCACAAAAAGAGAAACACAGTATGTACTTACTCATATATGGATTTTAGAACTAGATCAAATGACCACCAGCCTATAATTCACATCACCAGAGGAACTAGGATACAAGTTGTATTCTAAGAGATTCATATAAAGTCCCTCACAGAACTGGGAAGGGACAAGTCCCCCAGACCTCAGGTAAAGTGGGGGAAGACAGCTAATGGAGAGAGAAGTAGGAGAAAATGAGAGGGAGGAAAGGAAGTCATGTGCGACCAGGAGGATTGAGCCTGGTTAGGAATGGAAAATAGGAAAGAGAGAGAGACAGAGACAGAGACAGAGAGAGAGGAGAGAACATAAAAGAGGGAACCAATATTGGTTTGAAGATAAAGTTGAACACAAAGAAATGTCGAGGGAACTACAAGACTGCTCCCAACTAACAATCTTAGCTTCCGTGGAAAGGCTATCATAAATGCCCTTCCTGGAGAGTGAGATCAACAACTAACTTCTCCATGGAGTCCTCAACTAATGCCTGTTGAAAACAGGAGCAAACACCCATACATAAACACTGAGCCGAACTAGAACCCAGAAGCAGATGGAGAGGACAAGACCATGCGGTAGAAGTACATAGAGACAGCTTACCTGAACAAGGAGGAGCTAAGGGCCACTAGACTGATAGCTGGGAAGCCAACAGGGGACTGACTCGGACCCCCCTGAATATGGGTCTCAGCCAGAAGGTCTGAGCAGTCTAAGAGACCTCAGACAGTGGAGCCAGGATGTATCCCTGGTGCACAAAAGGACTTTGCAAACATATCCCCCATGGAGGGATAACTGCCTTATTCTAGAGATAGGAGAGAAGCCCTAGTCGCTACTTCACAGGACCTGTCAGATCTACATGACCCCAACTGGATGGCATTCCCCTACATATGGTATTGTGGTGGAGGGTTGGGAGGGGAGGGTTTTTAGAGAGCATGGGAGAGGACAGAGAGGGCAAAAGGAAGGGAAGAAGGGAGGGAGGGCTGGAGGGGAGGGAGGGAGGGAGGGAGGGAGTGGGAACTGGGATCGACATGTAAAATAATAAATTAAAAAAAAAAAAAAAAAACGCTTTGACTCCAAAGTTAAGTTGAAGAACAAGTTACTGGGGAAAAGTATTTCTATATTTGTTTCCACAGAAAATGAAAAGATGTGGATTCCTTACAGACTAATGTGGTTTGATCACAACAGACCACCTGAAACAGAGTACAAGCTGATCCTACATTCCAAACAGCTGGACAAAACAGCCCTACAGACTACAGCTAGGATATCTGAATCTTCTTTGAATCCCCCTTTACAGCGCCCTTACCAGCAGCAGGAAGTAGTTTGGAAAGAACGACGCCCAAATTCCCAAATATTGTGTATAAATGTTTGTTTTCATTTAATTGGACTTTGTTATATAAAATTAAATAAAAAAAATAAAAAAAAATCTACGATTACATAATCAGTTATCACTGGATAATGTAGTGTCCTTCATTCTCTGGGCACTGCTTCTGGTACTGGTCTACTGCTGTGTCAATCGCACAGCACTCAAATGACGGTTGACACCATCATTACTTATGCAATCAAATAAGTTAATAATTGGATAGACCTGCATACTTAACTTTCATATGATGGAATGAAACTCCAGTAATTTTCAAGGAAGTAGTACTTAGATAAGTAAATAATGCCACGCGATTAACTCCCAGGGAGGAAGAGCTAGACTCCAGTCATGAAGAACAACATCTTCATCGATTTAAATAATTAATATATAATGAAAGATTATTGAATAATGACATGGTGGTGCATACTTAAATCCCACATGGTGTAGTCAGACCGATCTCTTCCTGGAATAATGATGTATTTAAAAATTTAAAAAGATAATCAATTAGTTGGAATTTTATATTAACTCTTACGAGGTGGCACCAAAGTCCTAAACCTATCGCTGATGAAATGATTTATTTACATAGCTAAATGATGAAGTAATGAGATGATGTTGCAACATCAACTCCCCAAATCTGACTACAAAAAGCACTTATGGTCCATAACATTACCTTTATTTTAAATACATTAATTAAATGATCACCACCAAGGTGAAGATGTGGAGGAAGAACAGGGAGCAAACACCCAGAAAACCATGCCTGCTTCGGTGAAGTCCTTGTATTTCTCGGAGGGCACCATGGAATCTTCTGGACTCAATCATCCAGCAACACGTGTATCTGGGTGATTCATTGATTATTCAGAAACTGCCGTTTCCATTTCTACAACCTTCCCAACCTGGTCCCTGACAGGCATTTTCATCCTAATCGTAATCGATGATGCCACTGTCTGCCGTTCAATTAATTTAAACAATTAAATAAGTCAGTAATAGCTAACCATCACAATAGAGAGGTGAGGTAGCATTTAACTGGCAGGGAAGCATGTCCAGATTCCAATCATGAAGGATGTCATCATCATCAATTGAAAAAATTAATCATAAAATGTGATGACATTGCATATTAACTCCCAAGAGGGAGCTTCACAGAACTCTTCATGGAGTAGAGGGTTATTGGTTTACATAATTATACAACTAATTAGAAATAATCAAATAAAGAATTGATGTAACATCATCCACTTTCATAAGGTGGCTCCAAACCAGACTCGTGAACAATGCTTGTCATCATTAATTTAATTACTTAATTAACTTAATTATATAATTAATATTTAGATGGTCTAAAATATGTGACTCCCACATCGTGGAACAATAATCCACTGATCATGGATTATCTAATGTCCTATTTTAATAACTAAATAATAACATGATCAGAAAAGGATATGGTCTGCCATACTCGACACAAGTTGTGTCTCACCTGCCTCCCACAAGACTGTGTGAAACTCCCCGGTTCATCCCTTATTTAATCGCAGACTTGAGAAGTAAAACGTGTAAATGCTGAAATGTCATTGTGTATGCAGGGTTTTAGAAGATACCCCATATTTGATGTGGGACAGCTGCCTCAGGGGAGATGAACTGCATTCCAATAATCACTAAGTCTACTCTAACAAATGGATTATCACCTTCCTGAAAGAATTTAACAACGGAAAACTCAACTTTTGATGAATAATTGTGAGTCTTATTATCTTATAATCCATAGTTTTACTTCTTAGGAGAGAGAGCTTTCATAAACACGAGACTTTGAACTGTTTCTCCACCAGCTATGTTCTCTGATATTAGGTAATCTTGAATTGGGTAACCAGTAATAGCTGTAGGCCAATTTCCAGACATTATTCTATGACTTGCTTAGGGGAATCAAATGCTGTAATCAACAGTTTTAGGAGATAGTTACCTTGGGAGATTGTAATGTCCCACAGTTTATTGAAGCTGCTCTCTGGTCCTTGGCCCATGATACCAGGAGGCAAGCAGGGTTGCCAGGCAACATTTATGATCCAACATTCTGTCCCATTCTAGTGCCCCTCCCACGAGCTAAAGTTACATACCCACCAATGGACTAACCTTACAACCTCACTGATTTCCTCACAAAAACAAAGCAGGGCTCTTCTTTTGAGTTATACATATTTACCAGTCTCTCAAGCTCACAACATGCCTATAGTGATAGGAGCATGAAAATGAAAGCATCATTCTGCCATTCAAGTACATTGATGAGTATTTAAACCTATGTTCTATGCTTCAATTTTCTCATTTCCAGGATGGAAACAGTACCATTAATCGCCTCTACCATAATCCTTTTCTATTTACTGAAATGAAAATGAACTTCTCTTCATTCCCCTACCTTTAGAACAGCTTGTTCACATGGTTTTTCAGAGTTGTTTTGATTTACATTTGGCTGATGACTAAGGATTTTGAGCACTGTCTTACGTTTCTTTCAGTCATTTTTGATTCCTCAATTGATAATTCTCTCTTAAGGTCTGTACCCCACTTTATGATATGGATATTTAGAGTTAGTTAGTGTTGGTGGTGTGTCATGTTTTCAGCCGAACAGAGTACATTAGATAAGATTCTCTGATCATGAGATTATTAAGTTACTCGATTTTTTAAACTGGAGTTGAGTGTGTCCTTCTTGGGTCAGTATTGTTGCAACCTCTCAGAAACTGTTGATGCGAAACAATAAAGTTTTTTAAATCGTTTAATCACTCGAACATTAAAAATCTATTATGTAATCAGTAATCACTGGATATCCCAGTGTCCCTCATTCTCTGGGCACTGCTTCTGGGACCAATCTCCTGCTGTGTCAATCACACAGCAGTCCAACCTATAATTGTTGGCGCCATCATTATTTATATAATCAAATCAGTAAATCATTGGATACTTCTGCACACTTAACTTTCTTAAGACAGAACCAAACTCCAGTGACTGTCATGGGAGTAATACTTAGATAAGTAAATAATGCCACACGATTAACTCGCAGGGAGGAATGACCAGACCTCAGTCATGAAGGACCACATCTTCATCGATTTAAACAATTATTATATATTGAAAAATTATTGATTAATGACATGGTGGTGCATACTTAAATTTCACATAGAGGAGTCAGACTGACCTCTTCCTGGAATAAATTGACAATGAGAATCAGTGGGTGTTTATAATAACAGTGACAAGATGGCACCAAAGTAGTAAATCTATGGCTGATGTAATGATCTATTTAAATAGCTACATAATCAAGTAATGAGATGATGTTACATCATCAAGCCCCCCAACATCTGACTCCAAAAGGGACGTATGGTCCATAACACCATCTTTATTTCAAATACGTTAAATAAATGATGAATTTTTATTTCATTTCTTATTTTACAGTTCAATAAGTAAGTGTATTAGATGATGTGATGGTCTGGCATGATTGACTTCCATGAGGAGGCTCAAATCTACAGTGATCCCTGAATACATAATGATAGATTTTCATAATTAAATGAATAAAAATTCAACAAGGGGATGGTGTTTTATACGTGACTCCTACAAGATTGCTCAAAACTGAAGAGGTCATTGAGTTTTTAATCATAGACTTGAAAAAATAAGTGAATGAATAATGAGATAATTTCTCATAAGTCACCCCAAGAGAGTTAACAAAATGATATCAACATTGATTTAAATAAATAAATAATGAAATCCCAAGAGACAATTAACACCACCAAGGTGGGTCCAGACTCCACTCTTCCTGGACTAGAAAAAGACAGATTTGAAGAATGAAATAACCAGATAGTTAGATCGTCTGTCACACTTGATTCACACAAGGTGGCACCAAACTTCAGGGTTCATAGATTATATAATGAAACAATTTAATAATTACATCTTTACATATGTAAGTAGTGGAACTTTTTGTATCATAAATCCCTGGATAGACATGGCAGACATGATAAAGTATGCTGTCATCACAGAATTTGATTTTTAATAATTCCATAAGTTAATGATCAGATATTCATACTGTCTTGAGTAGAAGAAGACAGACTTGAATAATGAAACAATCAGATAGTTAGATCGTCTGTCTCACTTGAGTCACACAAGGTGTCCCCAAACTTCATGGTTAACATTTTCTATCAAGAAACAATTCAAAAATTACATGTTTAAATATGTAAGTAGTTGAACATTTTTGTATCATCAATTCCTGGGCAGACATGGCAGACATGATAAAGTATGCTGTCAGCACAGATTTTTAAAATTCCATAAGTTAATGATCAGATACTTATACTTTCTTGCCTGATGTATTATGTTGGTCTGACATCATCACCAGTGCCTGAATCTCTGTTGTGCTGAGGCAGGACCTGAGATGATGGGCCCATACCTGGCATAGCAGTAGAAGCTAAAATTTTCATATCAGCTGAAAATATGTTTGCAGCAGAAGTCTTTGAACTGTTTCTCCACAGACTGTATATATTCTCTGATAATAGGTAATCTTTAATTGGGTAACCAGTAATAGCTGTAGGCAAACTTCCAGAGATTTGGCTATGACTTGGTTAGCGGAATCAAATGCTGTCATCAAAAGTTTTTGGAATATGTCATCTTCAGAGATTGTAACGTCCCATGATAATACAACAGCGAAGCTGCTCTCTGGTTCTTGACCCATGATACCAGGATATTGAATGTAAGTAGGGTTGCCAGGCAACATTTATGATCCAACATTCTGTCACATTCTAGTGCACCTCCCATATGCTAAATATCTCAAGAATTTGACATGAATTTCAGGAATGAAACCACAATCCAATGGTCCTATCACCCAGACATCTCTCAGGAAAAAGATGTATCATCTTGTTTGTGAGATGGCACCTGCATTTCTATCATGGTTGTTTTTGGGGACTCTGACATCCAGGTAAAAAGCACCCTCAGGTATCTTGACCTCAGCAGGATGACACAGTAAAAACATCATCTTTTGTGACCTAAAATGTTTCTCTTGATTTTTAATATTCTGGGAAGCCTTCAATATGTGAAAGAAGAGAATCATTTCAGTCTGCATTTAGTAATGGTCTGTGCTAGCTCTGCACATTGTGGGGAGGAAGAAAGAGAGATTAAACCTTTATACTGTAGGAAGAAACCTGTGTCATCTATTGGTGACATGGATAAGCAACAATAAATTTTGTGTCTAACTGTCGCCTTTCAGTCCAGCACTCAGGAAATAGACACAAGTGGACATCTGTGAGTTTGAGGACATCCTGCTCTACAGAGTAAGTTCCAGGACAGCAAGGCCACAAACAGAAATTCTGTGTCAAACTCCAAAATAAATAAATATATGAATAAATAAATAAATAAATAAATATTAAACAATTAATTGGAAAAATCTACTAGAAAACATCAACAAGACTAATATTAATAATTAGGAAGGAATTGGCCAGTGCAGTTTACTGATCAAGTCCCAGGACAGCAGGAAACACAGGGAAACTTTGCGGCGCCTTCACAGCTGTAGAAGCCCGAGAAACTGTGGAGGATGTTGAGGTTAATAACACAGCACTCTTCATATTAAGAAGGCTTTATATTATATATCTTACTTTACTAGGCTAGCTTATATATCCTGGCACCAGATGGAGGTAGGGGAAGCAAAAAAAGGGTGCTTAGTCATCTCAGGTTCCAAGGACCTGTTAGGGTGCTTTCAAGGCTGAAGGAGCCAATAGAGCATTAGCATTTTGCATTAGACAGCATGTCTCCTGTTATCTAGCTGTTACAGCTGGAGGTTAATGTAAGATTTGAGAAAAGCTATGGAAGGGAGGGCTCAGGAAACTTTTAGGCCCCACCTGGAGAGGTGTCAATGAAAATGCAAATGAGAACTTGTCAACAATTAAGAATAAGCCTCAGGGAACTGCAGACCCTGTTAGCCCCACCTAGAAAGGTATCAGTGAAAATGTAAATGAGACCTGGTCACCTGTAAGGTGTACAGGTTTTCTGCCTGCCTCCGCTGGTCTTGTCCCACCACCGAGATAGCCCCAAATAATTCACACCGAGACTCTGTATTTGACATAATCTGTTGGCCCATTACTAGTTTCTTATTGGCTAGCTCTGTCTTAATTATTAACCCATTTCTATGTATTTCCACGTGATCTTACCGAGAGTGGAGGAATGGCAGTTCTGTTCTCTCCAGGCTCTCCATCCTGACCCGCCTTCCTACTTCCTATTTCCTCCTTGTCTCCTTGTCCCTCCTATCTTCCTTTCCTATTGGCCAACAGTGTTTTATTCATTAACCAGTATGAGAAACATATACAGAATGACATCTCCCATCATCTCCTCTTTTCTGTCTAAATAAAAAGAAGGGTTTTAGCCTTAACATAGCAAAATATGTCACACAACAGTTATCAAGTAAGAATCACAGTTAACAATATTTAGTCCATTAACATTTAGTAAGATTTGAATAAAATATTCTATCATCTATTTTATCTTGTGGGTCTAAAGTCCTATATCATTGAATACTAACTAAGGAAAACAATAACCATAACTATCTGTCTTCAACTCCTTCAAAGACCACAGAAGGATAGTATATAAACTCTAGAAATGACATAGACATCTCACTGTCTGGCCAGTCACCTGAAGTTCTTCTGTAATCTTCCATCTTTAGCCCATATGCCATAGTGTGTCTGGCAGACTCTTCAGCAAAGTAGAAAACTTTAAACTGTCTTCTTGTACTGGCAGTTTGTCAGTCATTTTTCTCTGTGTCCTGTAGACTGTCTGGCAGACTCTTCCATGAAGCAGGAACTCTATAACAATATCCATCTTGAATCAGCAGTCACTTTTCTGTGGGTCCTGCACGTCGAATTTATACAGCATAAAGTCAAACAGTCCAGACAAGAGCAGTATCTTGTCCAAATGACTAGTCTTGCTATATTAGAAGTAAACTCCCTAACGAGTTTCTTCAATATTTATCTTCATCTTCCTTTTTGACTCGGGTGGTGTTGCCAGGAGCATTTATGTCTCAATGTCAAGAAAAACCCTAAATCATTTTAATTGCCATATCCTGTAGGTCTTTGAAAGGTTTGAAGAATTCCTATCCATCTCAAATACATCTGTATATCTAGAAATCTTAACTAACTTAACTATAATATCTGACTATCATAGGTACTATCTATGATCTGTTCTCAAATACATCTATATATATCTAGAAAACCTAACTCACCTAGCTATAACTTTTTAGCTAGGTAACTATCTAAAATCGGTACTAAATTACACATTACATATCTAAATGAGTTATATAAACACAATTTCTAAACAAGAGGAGACATATACTTAATTACAAAATTGACCTTAAGTTTATATTAATAAATGAAAATCCATTTGAAAATAAAGAATTCATCGCTATACCATAATTCCCTTTTTACCTTTAAAAAGAGATGGGTTGTGATCATTAACCATTTATAACCACGTCCATTTAAATGAAAACAAACACTTATAGAAAATATTTGGGAATTTGGGCATCGTTCTTTCCAAACTACTTCCTGCTGATAGGGGGCGCTGTCACGGATATCCTAAGAAGATGTAGAAATCCTGGCTGTAGCCTGCAAGGATTCTGTGTCCACCTGTTTTGAATGTAGGATCACCTGGTACTCTTTTTCAGGGGGTCTGGCTTGCTCAAACCACATTAGTCTGGAAGAAATCCACAGCTTTTTATTTTCTGTGGAAATAAAAATAGAAATCCTTTTCCCCAGTAACTTGTCCTTGAACTTAAATTTTGGAGTCAAAGCATTTTTAAAATATATAAATTGAATTAATTCAGCAGCATTTGTTTTAACAGTTGTTTCCTCAGCAGTCAAACAATACAAAGACAATATAATGTCATACAGTATACAGATTCTCTCTGAGCTTTTCATCTTTACGTAACTTTATTATTACTCCGTTTCTTTTACTTTTTATTTTTTATTTCTTGAGACAGGGTTTCTCTGTGTAACTCTTATCTGTCTTGGAATTCACTCTGCATACAAGGTTTACTTTGAAATCACAGAGATCTGCTTGCCTCTGTCTCCTGAGTGCTGGGATTAAAGGCGTGTGCCACCACACCCAGCTCCCCACTCTCTTTTTAAAATCATTTTATTTCTTTTCTCTCCCAAGCCTACATATCTTTTAAAATATACACTGTAAACCTTTAGAGATTTTTCTTAATATGAATCTGTCTTTACTGTAAATCTTTAACTTTTTCTGGCCACGAGTCTTTTATCAGGTAAACAACAACACTGCTAAAATGAAAGTCTTTGTTGTTTCTGCCAGGGTTTATAAAAGATGGCAACAGCTATTTTACCGCCAGCACTAAAAGCTGTGCTCACAGCCTTGGTCTGCATGCTGCCAGCTTGGAGATGTGATCACTGCCATTGCTAGCTCTGATACACACCAGTGAATTTTTAGCAGTGCTTTTTTAAACCCGTGCAGTTTTTTGCTGAGTCTGGAATCTTCCCTTTAGAGGAGCCGCACAATCTGCTTGTCTCTCACAAGAGAAAAATGCTGCTACCAAGAAACCTTGCTTGTCTCTGTTCTTTTGTTTTAAAACCCTTTTTTAAGCTTCTGTTAAATTTTAAGTGGAAGTTCTTATTAGCCATGTGGGCACCATTTGTAATGAGTATGGGATTTTCCGCCCAACGCCTGGTCTTGTCCTGCAGCGGTGCCAGCCCCAAATAATGCACACAGAGACTCTGTATTTGATATAATCTGTTGGCCCATTACTAGTTTCTTATCAGCTAGCTCTGTCTTAATTATTAACCCATTTTTATGTATTTCCACTTGGTCTTACTGAAAGCGGAGTAATGGCAGTTCTGTTCTCTCCAGGCTCTCCATCCTGACCCTACTTCCTACTTCCTATTTCATCCTTGTCTCCTAGTCCCTCCTACCTTCCTTTCCTATTGGCCAACAGTGCTTTATTCATTAACCTGTATTAGAAACATATACAGAATGTCATCTCCCATCAGTCAGCTAATGAAATCTTTATAGGTCAAAGAAGAAAGTTTACAAAAAATTTTGGACTTATGTTACATCCTAAAGAAATTGGGCCTCAAAGATTAAAAATTAGAAAAGATAGCTTATGATCATTGAATGATTTTCAGAAGTTATTAGGATATATTAAAATGGTTATGTCCTTTTTTTTAAAAAGCACATACTCGTGATTTGAAACCTTTAAGCAATATCCTGAAAGGATATAGTGATCCCAATTCACCTAAACAGCTAACTGAAGAGAATAGAAAATTTCTCTTACAATCAGAGAATACAATCCAGCATCAGCAGATATGCTATATTGACTATGCAAAACCATGCAAGGCTTATGTACTTCCACACAGCATAGTCTGAATTCTTTCTGTCTTATGGCAAAGGGGACCATTGTTATGGTTGCATTTACCTTTTTCCTCAGTCAAAGTGTTAAATCCTTATTTTAAAGCAGTAGCTTGTACGATACAAAATTCTGTCTAAGAGATATTTGGGTAGAGAACCAAGCATAATACATGTTCCCTATACCAAATAGTAAGTTAATGGTTAGTTCAAAACCTTTACAACCAGCAATTAACAGGCAAAATAATGTTTACTTAGATGGTAAGTGGTTACCTCCCCTTTTCTGACAGTGGGCTCAGGTGTCAGCCCTGGCACTACTGACTTAAGGACTTAATTTTCTTTTATCATTAGAAATTTTCTTCTCTGTATAGATTTAGGGCCTAAGTTTTCAAGCTTTTTATTAATTATAATTTTTGATCCATCAGCTTTTTGTCAGTTTTTGGAAAAATTTGATAATCAGTTTATAGACGTTACAATTTGTACTAATACATCCTTTTCTATTCCCTAAAATTGTAAAGAGTAATCCTGTTTTAAAAAATGCTATGTTAGTTTCTCCTGATGGTTTTTCTGATGGAAAAGCAGCTTATGTTATTTATTGGTGGGAAAAGAATATGTAGTACAGACAGATCCAGCTTCAGCTCAGATAGTTGAGTTACAAGCTGTTGCAATAGTTTTTCCGCTTCTAATGAATGATTCGTTTAACTTATATACTGATAGTCATTATATTTTCAGATTTCTTCAAGTTATAGAGACGGTTTCATAAATTGAAACTAATAATCAGGTTAAATTACTGTTTGAGCAAATTCAAAGTGCCATTCAACAAAGAAAGGCACCTTGCTTTGTAGGTCATATAAGAGCTCATTCAAACTTCCCGGTCTACTGGTAAAAGTAATGAGTCAGCTGATAGTCCCTTTATCTCAGGTAGAATTAGCTCAGCAGTCACACAGCTTTCATCATCAAAATAGTAATAGTATAAGGAAACAGTTTGGCTTAAGTAGAGAGATGCTGAAGGACATTCAGGTTACTTCCAGGCCTATGTCCTGGCTGGCCTCTCCCCTAAATTGTGGGCATGGGGCATCTTGCAAGAGATGGGAGTTGTTCTTATTACCCAAACCCTTACCCAAGGCACTCTGCCAAGAGACAAAGCTCTCCAAATGATATGTAAAATGGGCTGGGACAAACGACAAGGGACAGGTAAGCTGGAGCAAGGAAAAGTTCTCTCTGTGGCCACACTCCCATTAGACACTCAAGGTGATAGAAAAGGATTTAGCCATTTTAAGGAGGGTTGCTCTTGCACTGCCAGACCCCATTCCCATTGCATGGATTTCTGACATCCAATGTGGATGGAACAATGACTCTGAACCTCAGAAAAACTTCTTGTGGCTTCCCATCTAGTTAAAGAACTACTCGAGGCAAGACATGTGATCCCCTCCACCTCTCCCTGAAATTCCCCTATATTTGTGATTGAAAAGGCTTCAGGAACATGCATGTGATGTGTGCCCACAATATTTACCAGTAACTAATACAGGAGTAAATCCTCAGCCCTGCTTCCTAATCATTTATGCCAAATGGATGTTATTCATATTGCAAAATTTGGCAGATTAAATTATGTTCATGTGACAGTCGATACATGTTCAGGCTTCTTAATGGCCACCGTACAAACTGGAGAAGCCATTAAGCATGTGATAAGTCACTGTTTAAAATGTTTTGCTTACATGGGAGTTCCAAAAAATTATAAAGACAGACAATGGTCCTGGATATACTGGTAAAGCATTTCAACATTTTGTGCCCAATAAAAAATTAAACATATAATGCACTCCTTATAATACTCAAGAACAAAGAATTGTGCAGTATCCTAATAGCTCCTTAAAAATGCTACTTATTAGGAAAAGGGATTCATGTCCCAAGTCTCCACATGATACATTAAATCATGCACTCTTCATTTTAAATTTTCTAATGTGGATACCTATGAGCAATCTGTGGCAGACAAATTCTGATATGATGGAACTCAAGAGACATTTACTGAAGTCAAATGGAAAGATCCATGCACAAGACTATGGAAAGAACCCAACCCTGTCATAATATGGGGTTGAGAGGGGTCAAGGTCATGTTTGTGTTTTCTGGCAGGAAGAAAATGAGGCCCAGTAACTTCCAGTCTATTTGGTGAGATGCATGGAACAGAGGAAAACTGGCCCTTAGACCTTGAAGCATAAATACTCTCTCTCTCTCTCTCTCTCTCTCTCTCTCTCTCTCTCTCTCTCTCTCTAGAACAGAAATTCTCTAGAACACACAAGGCTTAAACCTATTGTATTTACAACAAGGAGGAATTTGTGCAGCACTCAAAGAGGAATGTTGCTTTTATGCTTGTAAGATTGGCTTAGTGAAAGACAGCTTAGATAGAGTACAGAAAAGTCTTGAGGGATGTAAATGACAGTGGGAACAGGCCAAGTCCTGGTATAAATTTGGTTTTCCACCTTCCCTTGTTTTTCTACCTTGCTTCCTTCTTTCCTGGGACAATTTGTGGGATTATTGATGACTTTTGGGCCCAGGGCATTCCAAAATTACCTTGATTGATCAAAACTCAAATTGTTTCCATGATTGAAAAACCTATTTCTTTACACTACCATCAGCTTTTGGAAAAGGATAAGAGCTCCTCTGAGGAACTTGTTTAGGATGGTGACAATGACAGTTCTGATCCCCCTAGACAATGACTTGATTTCCCAGAACTCAAACAGCAGCGGACATGGTTCCCTCAAATATGGAGATTTCAATGACAGGAATATCATTGTGTTACAAATCGGATGCAGGCCCTCCTATTTGGCTGTATGTCCCTCAATGACATGAGTATCAAAGGACACTATCTCAGGAGCCCACTCCTCTTGCCTGAGGTTCTTGCCTGATTTTTGACCATGTACTTGAGTGATGAAGGCAGATGCACCCTATGTAGCCTAAGTCAGAGGTCCTACCCATTCATCTCATAGTAAGAAGCCCATCCCCAGTGTCCCGATTGTGGGAGCCAACCACATAGCCTAAGACAGACCCTCTAGAAAAAATAACAAAATAGAGGGAGATGTTGGGCGCTGCACTTGAGTCACAGCCAGCATTGAGTCACATCGTGTTTTAAAATTACTTATATCTTAAAACTCTAATGGAGCCTTATCTTGGTAAAACAGAAAATTGCTTAACAAGCAGTCTGTTCCACTCACCCCAGGAACTGAGATGAACCAGACTCCAGGAACTGAGATAAGCAGACGTTTATGGTCTGATATTTATAACCTGGGACGATTACCAGAGCCCCAGATTCGGAACAGTTACCCCTTCTACAATACCTCCCGGCTTTGCTTTAAAAACTCCTCTTTGTTGAGTTAACAGGCACCCAGACTGATACCTGGGAAGCCAGTATGGGACTGACTCAGGACCCCCTGAATATGGGTCTCAACCAGAAAGACTGAGCAGTCTGAGGGACCTCAGACAGTGGAACTAGGATGTATCCCTGGTGCACAAAAGGACCTTGGGAACACATCCCCCATGAAGGGATAATTGCCTTAACCTAGAGACAAGAGAGAAGCCCTAGTCCCTACTTCAAATGACCTGTCAGATCTACATGATCCCAATTGGATGGCATTTCCCTACATATGGAATTGGAGTGCTGCTTAGGGTTGATGTGAGAAGGCAGAGAGGGTAAAAGAGAGAGAGGGTACGAGGGAGGGAGAGGGAACTGGGATCGACATGTAAAACAATAAATTAAAAAACAAAGTCTTTGACTCCAAAATTTAAGTTCAAGGACAAGTTACTGGGGAAAAGGATTTCTATTTTTATTTCCACAGAAAATGAAAAGCTGTGGAGTCCTTCCAGACTAATGTGGTTTGTTCAAGCCAGACCGCCAGAAACAGAGTACCTGGTGATTCTACATTCAAAACAGCTGGACAAAACAGCCTTGCAGACTACAGCCAGGATTTCTGCATCATCTTAGAATCCCCCATTACACCGCTCCTTACCAGCAGGAACTAGTTTGGAAAGAACGACGCCCAAATTCCAAAATATTGTCTATAAAAGTGTGTTTTCTTTTAAATGGACTTGGTTACAAAAAAAATTTAAAGTTAGACCTTGACAAACATTGCCTGGTCTCATTCCTTCTTTCTCTCCCATTATTTTCAGGTTCTATCCCACCTTGATCCACAAATAACTATGTCCTGCTGGTTGGGGCAAGAGCTGTTAGCATTAGACAGCAAAAATGTTTAAACTATTTTTGTTTTAACTCTATTCTTGAAATAAAACTTAGGTTTATAACAGGAATCCCAGATAGAACTTCTTTTTAACAGGTACATATACTTTTCTTGAGAGAAATAAATGGAATTTTAAACAACCTAGTATGGTAAAATTTTTAACTCAAATTACTAATTTTAAATTTAGTATTTGTAGATATGAGAGCCCACTGCAGTTTACATCTTCCTCTGATCCTTCTTTGACTTTTCTTTGAACCTCTCTATCTACATTACCTTTATTCTCTTTCTTTGATTTTTTTTTTCAGACACCCCTATCATAGAGAAATCTCTCCTTTTCTCTTTTCCTTTTTTCTTATCAGTGACTCTTATTCAGAGGTGCTGAAGTGAACATCTTGTTTATTTATTTAAATCCTGACTGTATCTTCTTACTATGGCGCCTTCCCCTGAGTCTGTCTGCACCCTCTGCTCTCTTAACTGTTGCCTCCTTTTATGAGTTATGTGGGGTACATATATATATATTAATCTCATTTCGACTATTCTGGATCTGGCCAATCCTTTGTCCTGTTCTCCCTTTTATTGTCCAGAAAAGTCGAGTTTTTTTGTAACACCTGAACCTGCTTCTCATGTTTGTGGTACTGCTTTGGTGAGTTGTGTGGACCTATAAATCTGCAGGCCCATTTGACCTGTCTACTGGACCACTGTTATCTTATTAAGTCTTCTTTGCTTCACACTGATTGTACCAAGTCTGCACATAGACGTCACATCAAGTTACCATTTATTTTGTTAGTTTTATTTTTTAAGTTGACATAACAATCTTCACCAAAGTTCTTCTCCCCAATACCCCTTAACCCTCCACCACACCACCTTCACCCCCCATCCCTGTATCTGCATGCTCCTCTGTGGAACCTCCAGTCACACTCACTGCCACCTGAAGAGAGTAGGGATGGGCCAGGTTCAGCTTCAATCATTTGCCTCTATCTCTCCTCTGACTTCCTACTAGCTGGCCCAATGCATCAAGGCCATCAGTGACCCAGCATTGCTCCTGGATGAGCATGGCTTAGGACTTCTGTACCAGGAGGAGCCGGGTGCTGTTCACTCTGGTGTTCTGCATTACCACCAGCCTGTAATTTCCTGGCCAGGCAGTTGATGTGGCCAAATAATTTGTTTTTACATAAGGAAGGAGGAGGTAAGTCCTATGTTAAATTTTGTCTGAGGTAGCATCCATAGGGGAGAGACAATGGAAAACTATATCACATAAATCAACATCACAGACAGAGGACCCAACACAGGGACTTACATACACTGAGTCCTCTCAGATTCAGATGGACGGACTCCCCCATTTACAAAGGAAGGTCTGTAATGTCAAACATGGCACATATGAGAGGTGGCCTATCCATTAGGATGACTCAGTCCTTGACCAAGTCTTCACACTCAAATATCAGGTTGATCAAACCCTCTGATATATCCCCACTCAGATAAGATTTTGTGGTGTCCCCCAAATTCTCCAGGGGTGACCTCTTTGGTGCATCCACTGAGGTGCTATTAACCTGTGTACAGATTGAGATGTCCACGGCTGGACAAGAAAAAAAAACATTTTTTGACAGACAGACATTCAATCACATTAATTGATGGACTTAGAACTAACACCCTGGCCATGAGCACAATCTTTCAGGGTCAAGGACCCTGGGTGGCTGGGGGAAATCCTGGTTGAGCCCCCAACTTTGTACCTCCCAGGTTTCTTCAATGTCCAGTGAAGTAATTCTCAAATGCAAAAGCAAATGTTTTTAATTGGGAAGAACCAAACAGGATAGAACCTCACTCTATTGTAAGACTAAGGCACCTAGTTTCAATAGTGAAGGGCTTCCAAAAGGGAAAATAAATAGGGAAGCTTGAGACCACTAACTTCAGTTCATATGGTTTTTAAGGTTACAGCATTTCATAGAGTACATAGTTTTTTGGAAGTTCATCAAGGATAGGTATACAAGACTCATTAGCACACCTGCAACGTTAATTTTTTTTTCTTTATGTCCTGAAAATAGTTTGTGGGATTTGTCAGGAAGTTATCTACTGGAAGAAATTCTTGTTCTTTCCAGTTTCCCCTTCTTGCCATATTGCCATAATCCCTATTTTTTTTTTTTTTTTTATTTTTCCATCACTTCACATAAAGTAAAATGTAAATTGTTAAATGTTTCCAAGCATGGCAGTCTTTCCAAGGATACACAGAATGCTCATTGAAGATGACTAAAAAGTTTCTACACAGGACTCCCTGCTCCCAATACTCTGAGGATATTCAACCCACAAAGTTTTATTCAGATTCCTATTATTGACTGATAGAGTTGCGTGGATCTCATGAAAACCCACATGAAGGAAAATCTGTCTGCATGTTCCCACTCAGATGTTGGGAGAACCCACCACATGGCTCATATATTGCACAATATATTCCTCCATTCTTGGGACATTAGCCACTCACTCACCATGGTGTGATTACTGAGCTCTCCCAATCTCTAATCAATTTCCTGTAGCAGCAATTGAATAAAAGCACATAGAAAAAGGTGCCAGCTCTCCTTCATAGAAAAGCCTGAATATGGCACCAGGAAGGTCCCTTTACCTTTTATGACTGACAGGTCATGAGGAGAGCCTGATTGGCTAGTGATGACTGAATGACAAGACCACCTCCTATAGGAATGCATTGTCCTTATACACACAGCACAATGATTCCTGGCCTGGCTTTTCAACCCAGACAAAATCTTTTCCAGATCAGCAGAGAAATGCATTTCTACCCCACTGGCCTAGACTCCGATAGCAAACACTGCTCTCTTCTCACACTTGCTCCTTTCTCCTGAAAACAAGGTGGCTAGCTAGCTCGCACAATCACATGGAGTGATTATTCTCTGTTCTAACTACTAGCGAGAGATTTCAGCACAGAAAGGGGGAATTATATTCAGTAGTTTCCCATTTAGGTCAGATGAACTGAAACCACTTATTTCCTGGTTGTCACTGGGGCTTCAGACAAGCAGAAAAAAAAGGAAAGAAAAGAATAGAAAACAGGAACCAGATCTCAAACAAGAAAATAAGTCTTTCTCCAAACTCAAGGCTGGATGATGGCTCCACTGATTTAGAAACCTGAAAACAGTCCTGTACAAGAAGAGAACATTGAATAATGCAGCTATTTTTCTCACCTGTATCCTGAGGAAGCTCTGCTGGGTCACCACAGTGCTTATAGAAGCCATCTTCCCAGCCCAATTCACTCAGAGTATTCAAATTACCATAAAGACAACACTTTTTATTATTATTCATTTCTCAATAATTTCATTAATAAAACTCCCAATGCATTGGATCTATCAGCCAAGCATCTGACAGGAGCAAGATAGATCTTCTTCTTTCTGATATGGCTCCTTCTCTTCTCTCATGGTTTTCTGAACTGTCTATGACTACTAGATAAAATGGACACACAGTTCCCCTGACTGCAGCAAGATGACACAAAGCAAACGTTTCTTTTGTACCATATGCCCTAAAATCTCTCTCAAGTTTTTAATATACAGGGCAAATTTCCTGTGTTGAATAAGGAAATCATTCCTGTCTGCTTTGTATAATTGTATCTGCAACATCTGCACATTTTGTGGAGGAGGGAGATGATGATCTCACACACACCACTGGAAGAGAATGGGGTTATCTATTTTAGACAGGAGTAAGTGATATTGAAATTTGTGTCTCTACAGGTGTCTACCTGTTGAGTAAAAGCCAGGGCCTAGGAACGCTGTGGTGAGATTTTAAGCACACTCACCCTTGTGGAAGTAAATGCCCTTGTTGCTCAAGCTTCACCAGCCAATCAGCAAAACCAGGCTAACCTGTCAGTCACAGGCATTGCAGAACACTTCCTGTAGCCATACTTTAGGCTTTTATGCTTGCTACAGCCTTGGTGTTATAGCAGAACAAGTGCCAGTGGATTGATTGCTGTTCTGGAAGTGCTACTGTTGTAAATTGTGAGTGGAACATGGATGAACACCAAAGCCACAACATGGTGAGTGAGGGGATGCTATCCTAAGATGGGGAGGATGGGTTGGGGAGGCCTGGGAGTTGGTATGGCAGGCCCTCCAGTGGCTTGGTGGGAAACTTTAGCCACATTCAGTGTTCTGTCTGGTCCCATATGGTCCTAGCAAATCCCCAGACCATGATGCTGCAGAGGCAGGCAGATCTCTGTCAAGGGCCCAGAACTCCAGTAGAGGACTCTAGACAAGGGATGGATGGACAGATACTGGGCTGATATTCTGGTTGTTTCAGCAATGATAGGCAGATCTAGCTGGGACCTGGCATTCTCCACCTAAGGCCTCTTTAGCAGAGCCCCTGCAATGGGGGCCCTTTCACATATTACTTTAACAACATAGAATGCCTCATTGAGATGATTAATTTCTCTAAATCCAATCCTACACTTTTGCTTTGTATTACATAAACCAATTCATATTGGTGGAAACTGTTAAGACTTTAAAAACCTAAGTACTTGCATTACAGGAATGAGTGCTCACATTATTAAATATTCACAGGTGAAAATATGTTTGGTTCAAGAATTGATTTAATTTGAATTATGTGATGCCAGTGAATGTTGTTGTGTCTGTTCACACTTGTTCCCAAGAATGTTCAACCCTTGAGTTATAAGAAAAACTGTAGCAGGAACTACAGAATGTTCTCAAATTCCTAACATAGGTCCTGGCAATGAACATTCCATAATTTTTCTCTTCCGTTTCTGTAACCCTGTACATATCTGACATACTTTGTCTACCATCTAGTTATGAAATGATATGGAAAAACCCATGGAAGAGAAAACCCAAATCACGCAATTTGGTGAATATTTTAGCATTCATACTTTTGCTTAATTTCAATAAATTAATTTTTTTGTGGAGCCGGGGTCTTATTAAGTTCACTAGACCCAAGTTAAATGACAAACTGGTTAGCCATTCTGATGTAATCTGCAAGGAGAGAGGGAGAGGAAGAGAGAGAGGGAGAGAAAAGAGAGATAATGGGAGCAAGAGAGACATCACCCAAAGCTTCTGTGTACCAAAGGCACAGCATATAAGATTGGGATAGTACCCTCCCCTATGACTGGTGGCTATGCCTGAAGCTCTGATTGACTACTGGAGCCTGAGTTACAGTTCTACATGAGCAGGAAAGACAGAACATGAGGGCAGGGTTTGGAGCAGGGCTACCATACATTCTAAACAATTTGTGTTGATACAAAAGCCAGTAGGGTTTCTACCTAACAACCCAGCCTCCCTGGGGATGCTGGTGTTGGTTTAAGTACAGCTTCTTCCATCTTGCCAGGGATGATATGGGGAGGAAGGATTAAGGAGTTGGTGGGTTCGCTTTTAGAAGGCGGTGTGGTTTACAAGGTTTTCCTTAGCTGCCATCCTGTAGACCATCAGCACCTGTTCCTTGATGAATGGAGTAGGCAGGTTGTGTAAAGCTTTAGCCTTAACATTGAGCTGCAGGTGGAGAGAGGCTGATTCAATCCTAGCAGTGTGTGCTTTCACCTTTCCAAGTTCCACCCTCAGGGTGTCAAGGGGGGCCCTCCCCTGGATTCACCTCAGTTCAGACTTCACCCTTAAATGGCCTGCCATTGTCTCCCAAGAGTTGTGGAAAGGGACAAGATCTCCCGAGAGAATTGGGGGCATGGGGTGAGGAGAGGTAGAGTTAGGAGAAAGAGAAGGGGAGCAGAGGATGGGAAAAGAGAACAAGAGGAATCAAGAAGACTGAGTTTTGGAAGGAAGATAGGAGAGCAAGAAAGGTGATACTGCAACAGACCTCTCAGTGGGTGACGGGTCTGCAAAGAGACCAAGACTCAGATGAACAGGTCAGCAATGGCTTTGGCTTGACAAACAAACATAAACACACACGAGGAGGTTTGCGACTGCTGCAACTTTTACTTCAGAGCATTGAGTTTTTATGCAGAAAGTTCAAAGAACAGATCTGTGGTCACAGTTTAAAGATTTACAGACATGTCATAAACATATCAACAATTGCTTTGAAGCATGTGATCATAAATACATCTAAGCAAGAGTGTAGCTGGGAATCTCTGTTTATTTTGGCCTGCTTTGGGTCAGCATATCAGAGATTTGATTCACTGAGTTTAGGGTGTAGTCATTGCCTCTGATTCATAACTTTTAACAGCATTGATAAGAAGTCTTGTACCATTATTGATTTAGGGGCCCTAAGATTTCAAGTTAGACTTTTGTAGTAAATTCCACAGCAGCTTTGCTTCAGGTGGGCTAATTATAGGCAGGGTCATATTGTGTGCTGATCCCTACAGCTTTAACCCTGATTGTTTATTTGACCTTGGGCTATCATCTGGAGTCACGCTGGTGCCATGGGATTTGTAACTAAGGGCACAGAGAGCAACATCTATATGTTGATTGCTGGTCTGTATCTCTTTCAGTTCCTGAGACTCAGTGTTTTCTGGGCTTCTCTGAATTAACAGTGGAGCTACAGGCCAAAACACCCATGATCAAAAGCATTATTGATATCATAGCACAAAATACACCCACCACCCGTTCCAAACAGCCAGTCAAACAAACACAAGCAGGGACCTGGACCACTTTTCCCCAGGAGTCGTAACCACTTGTGGTGCTAACCTCTGGACAGGAAGCCTTTGAGTTTTCTCTCAGCCATTGCTATACTGTCTCCACTGGGTCTGGTGTAGCAAGGTACTATACCAGATGGAGACATAATATGTTGTGAGAGAAATCTGACACTAGGAAAATTTTCAGAGATCTACAAGGATGATCGCAAATGATAATATAAGCAATAGTGGACAAGCTACCTTAAATGCCCTTCCCTGTAATGAGATTGATATCTACCTTTATGTGATATTCTAGAGCCTAAATCCAGTAGGTGACAGAAATGAAGCAGACACCCACAACTAAGTACTAAGTGGAATTCATGAAATCCAGTTGCAGAGAGAGATGAGTGTTAAGTACAGTTGTCAAGACCAGGTAGGAGAATCAAATAAACAGAACAAGGGGGAGCTCATGTATCCCAGTCTAATAGTTGAAAACCATAATATGACTGACCCAAAACCCCTGAAAGTGTGTCGATTTAGAAGGCTTGGAATGACTGAGGGAACTCTGGCAGTGGAATCAGGATGAATTCCTGGCGTATGAAAGGACTTCAGGAGCCCATTCACTATGGAGGGTTACTCCCTCAGCCTAGACTCATGGAGATGGGCCTAGTCCCTGCCCTAGTGATGATGTGGTTGGTGCAGACATGGGAGGGAGTGGGAACAGAGATGGGTATGGAAAATAACTTCATTTATAATTTAAACAAAATTCATTAAAATTAAGCATAGGAAATAAGGTGGGGTCAATACCTTAGCTAACATTTGCTTGAGCCATGGCCCCTGAAGTACCGAAGCTTTGGGCAAGGTTATAGACACTGTCATGAAGCAGTCACAGACTAACTTTGACTGTGGTCCCAACACCATACCCCAGAGACCACTTTCATCTTGTTTAAAATCCTGAAATCCTACATCCACTTTCTTTTTTTTTTTTTTTTTTTCATGGTATACTTTGAAACAATTTTAATTTAGTATGACAAAATTATGGCATCTTTATACATACATGCTAGTATCCTTTGTTCTTATTCATCTCCTTCTCGAACCTTCCCTCCCTCCCCTTCTTGCTTCCCTTTCTCCATCACAGATAGTGACCTCTTCTGCTCTCACATTAGTCTGGCATATGTACTCTTACAGCAAGGTAGCATTTCCTGATCAGTCATTTTAACATGCATACTCGGCAGGACATTTCCATCTTATAGTTTGTTAAATTCCAGCAATTAGACATGGTTTTTCTTTTACAGATTTATACTTGTGTGTATGTGTGAACACATGCCCTTGTGTGAATGCGCCTGTGGAGGCCAGAAGAGGGTGTTGCATTCCTGATAGGTGGAGTTAAACTGTTGTGAGCCATCATGTGGGCCCTGGGAACTGGACCTGGGTCCTATGGAAGAGCAGCCAGTTTTGCTCTTAACCATTGAGCCTTCTCTCTAGCCCCAGACTTTATTGTTAATATTGTTTTAAAAAGCTGACATTCTCTTAGCTTTGCTCCCATTTTTAATAACATCACAGATATCTTCTTTTCAATAGTTGATAGCTTAAAACAAAACAAAAGAAGAAGTCATCTTGTTTCTTTTGCCTAAGGTACATCTTGCAGATTTTCCTTTAATGAGGGTCAGGCTCACAGAAACTCCCCTGGATTTTGTTCCTCTGAAATCTCTTTGTTTCTTGTTTTCTTTTTCCACAAAGGACCACTCACTGAGTAAACAATTCTTTTCTTAAAGTTGTCCCTTCTCAGTGTTTGGACAATGCCATTCTTTTTTTTTTCTAATGAGTTTTTATTTATTTATTTAATTAATTTTATATAACAAAGTCCAATTAAATGAAAACAAACATTTATACACAATATTTGGGAATTTGGGCGTCGTTCTTTCCAAACTACTTCCTGCTGGTAAGGGGCGCTGTCTTGGGGGAATCGAAGAAGATTCAGATATCCTAGCTGTAGTCTGTAGGTCTGTTTTGTCTAGCTGTTTTGAATGTAGGATCAGCTTGTACTCTGTTTCAGGTGGACTGGCTTGATAAAACCACATTAGTCTGGAAGGAATCCACATCTTTTCATTTTCTGTGGAAACAAAAATAGAAATCCTTTTCCCCAGAAACTTGTTCTTCAAGTTAAATTTTTGGAGTCAAAGCATTTTTTTAATTTAATTTATTATTTTACATGTCGATCCCAGTTCCCTCTCCTTCCCTCCTTCAAATGATCACCAGCCTATAATTCACATCACCAGATGAACTAGGATACAAGCTATATTCTAAGAGATTCATATAAAGTCCCTCACAGATCTGGGAAGGGACAAGTCCCCCAGAGATCAGGTGAAGTGGGGGGTGGGTAGTGAATGGAGAGAGAAGTAGGAGAAAATGAGGGGGAGGAAAGGAAAACATGTGCGACCAGGAAGATATAGCCTGGATAGGAACAGAAGATAGGAAAGAGAGAGAGAAACAGAGACAGAGAGAGAGAACATAAATGAGGGAGCCAATATTGGTTTTAAGATAAAACTGAACACAAAGAAAGGTATAGAGAACTACAAGACTGCTCCCAACTAACAATCTCAGCTTCCATGGAAAGACTATCATAAATGCCCTTCCCAGAGAGTGAGATCAACAACTAACTTCTCCATGGATCCCTCAACTAATGCCTGTTGAAAACAGGATCAAACACCCATACATAAACACTGAGTCGAACTAGAACCCAGATGCAGATGGAGAGGACAAGACCATGCGGCAGAAACACATACAGACAGCTTACCTGAACAAGGAGCAGCTAATGGCCACTAGACTGATAGCTGTGAAGCCAGCATGGGACTGACTTAGGCCCCCCTGAATATGGGTCTCAGCCAGAAGGTCTGAGCAGTCTAAGAGACCTCAGACAGTGGAGCCAGGATGTATCCCTGGTGCACAAAAGGACTTTGCAAACATATCCCCCATGGAGGGATAACTGCCTTATTCTAGAGAAAGGAGAGAAGCCCTAGTCCCTACTTCACAGGACCTCTCACATCTACATGACCCCAACTGGATGGCATTCCCCTACATATGGAATTGTGGTGGGGGGATGGGAGGGGAGGGTGTTTAGAGTGCATGTGAGAGGGAAGAGAGGGTAAAAGGGAGGGAAGGGGGAGGGAGGGCTGAAGGGGAGGGAGGGAGGGAGGGAGAAGGAACTGTAATCGACATGTAAAATAATAAATTAAAAAAGTGCTTTGCCTACATCCACTTTCTAAGAACCATTACTAAAGGCCTCTGCCACCATGCCTGGATTCATAGATTCAAGTTTACTTAGTGAGACATTAGAATGATGGGAAGAAATACACTTAACTATATAAAAAAATCTTATCTCTATGAACCTGGATGTCACCATCAGCAAGTTTAGACAAAACTCTTCCAAGGCCTTTGATGAGTTATAACAGACTAAATGATAAGGAAAAGTAATATTTCTCATATTTGGAAGACAATGGACTTTGAGTCAGAATAACTGCATTTGGTGGGTACCACCTTTTGTTACTGGAGTTAGGACCAGGACCTGTTTTCTGGCTACACTAACCAAGCAGGCTCAGTCATTCATCATAAGTGAACCAAGTAAATGAACTAACTCCTCTGTTGACAAGGCAAACTACAATGCAGGCACTCTGGAATCAAGATGGACAGATCTCTATGAAGTTCTAGGACGGACTAGTCTATAGTGTGAGTTCTATTTTAGACAGAAATTCACAGTAATATTATTCTTAAAAAGAAGAGACAAAATACAAAAGCAAAATTAATGAAAATTTAAAGCATATTTATTCAGTTTGTGTAAGGAGTATGTTTTTTCTGCCCGCCGCCTGGTGTTGTTCCGCCGCCGTGCCAGCCCCAATCAACACACAGAGACTCTGTATATGATATAATTCTGTTGGCAAGTTACTAGTTTCTTATCGGCTAGCTCTATCTTAATTATTAACCCATTTCTATGTATTTCCATGTGGTCTTACCAGCGAGAGGCGGCTGGTGGATCTATTCTCTCCAAATGCTCCATCTTGGCTCCTCTTTACTACTTCCTCTTTCCTCTTTGTCTCCTAGTCCCTCCTATCTACCTTTCCTATTGGCCAATAGTGCTTTATTCATTAACCAGTATAAGAAACATATACAGAATGACATCTCCCATCAAGTTTGACCTTTTTTGAAAACAAAAAAGAATACAGTAAATAGAGGGTAAATATATGTAAAACAAAACAAAACAAAAAAAATGCTAAATATGGAATTTATCCCTTCTCTAAAACTCTCGCACATTCTCAGTTCCTGTTTCTGCTATAAGATGGTCAGATAAGAAGTCAATGTTACTTCCGTAGAGACATTCTCATTTGAAAGACTCAGGCGTTTTTCTATAATGCGACTCCTGGGGAAAAGAGAATTCTATGAGTCTACAGTTGCCCTCAAGGTAGGTCAAATGTGGACTCCACAAAGTTGACTTATGATCTCCACACAGCGGTCATGGTCTAAAAACCATCCAAAGGCAAAACACAGATGGCTGGTGAGATGAAACCTCAAACTCGTGGGATAGCCGGCCCACACCAACGTCCACTGTTCTTCGGGTAGTCCATGAATTACCTTGGGCTTGGAAAGGGGATCCAAATCCCGTCTCCCTTTAATTTTACCTTTTCTCAGGGCTTGGATATTTGATACCTTGTTTGTCTTCTTGGGACAGCCCTTTGTCAAGTGTCCTATTTCTTTACAATATGCACACTGGTCCTTGTTGAGTGTGGTCCCTTTTGCCCAGATTTCCTAGCCTGTTTTAAAATTTTTAACTTTTTTTTCCTCTCATTTTTTTTTTTTTTTTTTTTTTGTAAATACTGTGGCCATGATATTTTAGTCAAATTCTTTTCCTGTCTTCTGTCACACATTTTTTCCTGCTCTCTGTCTTTCTACTGTCTTTTCTCTCCTGTTCCCTGTCCCTTCAATACACTTTCTCTGCCTCTTTCCCTAAATCATACAACTCAGCTTTCTGTAACCTTTCCAGTGTCTGGAGTTTTTTTCTAATATCTGAGGCCAAATTTCCCCATGAAGACTAGAGCCACCAAAGCTCTCTGAGCTTCTGAGGTAGGGTTAAAAGGAGTGCTCTCTTTACCTTAGCCAAATTGGTGGGCCACCTTGCAGCACCTGGGAGACCCGCTACCAGAGCCTGCTGATAGATTTTAGGCTCTCCCTTTCTTCAGCAATGTTGAAGTCTCAATGGGGCAATTCAAAGGAATTACAAGTCAATCTCGTTTTTCAGCTGCATGGGCCACCCATTGGCCCAAGGGATATGTTTCTAGCTTCAAGCAGAAGCTGGTGATAATCATCTCAAATAGCCTGGTGAGAGAACATAAGGAACTCTACCAACCCCTTAAGGCATTGGGGATCCTCTGAGAAAAGGATGTGGTTAGGTTTCAAATTATAAACATCTGGGTAGAAGGGTCAACCCTGGAGGCTGGTACTGGGGAGAAAAACATGTGCTGTGGCAGGGTCATAACACATAACCTTGTCCTGCCATTCTGGCATGGTTCAACCCAGGCCACCCCCGGCCCAAGGCTATTCAGCCATTCGGCTGCAGCTCAGCCCCAGCAGCTCTGGCGGAACTGCCACATTCATGGGGCCAAGAGATGAGTGTGCTCATTGTCTCCCTGGGTCTCCCCAGCCCTGCTCTCTGGCGTATCTAATGTCAAAATAATGTGGGGTAGTTACTTGTTGACGCATGGGGAGAGTAGAAATAGACACAAACAGAAGGAAGAGAAGGACACAACAAACAGAACAATGTGAAAAACAGGACAAATCCGTGCAGTAGACAAATGGTGCTGAAACCAAAGTTACAAAGCACCGGGGAAGCAGAGTCCAGGGGCTGACTGTCCCCTGGAGAATCAAGACTTCGTCTCCTCCCCTGCTCCAAACAACCCAGGACTTTTGTCCAGGGCAGGACCAAGGGTCTCAGGACACATCTCTCTCCCATTGTGGACCTATACCAAATTCAAGTCCTGTGCAGGCCAGACACAGAAACTTGAGTCAATATCATATAACATTAGACACATCAGAAATACATCAAGCATATAGGCTAATTGCTCTATCTTACCTCCAACTGGCATTGTAATTGAGTCTAGGGGTCAACCAGATCTTGATGGAACCTCCAAAATGTAAGACCCTCAGAAAGAGGAGTCTCCCAGTTTCAGTCGGTACCCCCAAGAACTCAATGTCCAGTCCAGTTGCTGCAACACGCAAGAGGCTTTAATGAACAGGAATCATTTGCACAAACAGGCTACCTCAGCACACAGGCTAGATAGAAGCCCCATCCCCCAGGCACAAGTGTTTTTAAAGGAAAAACCCACAAGCTTAGGCACTGGGGTGTGACCCTCTGTCCATTGAGTATGTTACCCTTTGAAGCCTGATGGTCCCGCTTAGGGTCAACAGAACTTAGGGGATCAGGGTGTGCTAATTAAACTTGTCTTGTCTCCAGTCTCTACTGAAATTGTTCAATGTGTAAAATGGAGCTTTAACTTAAGAGCCATTTAAGAAAGATAGGGCATATGAAATGCAAAATATGTCTAGGCTGGCTCCTCTTTGAGAATTTTCCAGAGATGGATACTTGTTATGTTAGAAGTTCTGTCTTTATGGATCTCCTCTGTGGGTGAAATGACGTATCCCTTGGAAGGCATATTCATTTTAGAACAAATGCATTTTCTTCCTGTTAGAAAAATGTTTATGAGACAAGCTCATATGTTGATTTGGGAGGCATTGGTTGCAGTCTGTTCATCTCTAAAGCAATGGCCTTGCTGTTTTCTGTAGTATACCTTCAAAATTCTTAAATTAGTGTAACAGAGATTTAAATTTTGCAGGTCAGGTATTCAACTATCCAGTGCAGTCACAGTAAAAGGATTCACAAGTAGAGCATTGCCTCTGCCTTCAGACTAGAACAAGAAAAATTGTTTACACCGCAGGAGGATTCTTGGTAGGCAACAATGTGCTGGAGTGACTGCTATGAAAAAAGGACCTGACTGTGGTAGGGGGGAGTGATTTTGTAATTTCCCAGCATGTTTTAATCTATGTCATGTGTATGAACACAGACCAGAATATGTAGGTATAGAGTTTGTGAAGCTTGTTCTGAACCAATGAATATTGAATTTACCAATAGATAATTCTCTGTGTACAGAAATGTTCAATCCTACCTGACACAGTAATATCAGTTCAGAGGTTTGAGAAGCAGGTCATTGACTGTAACTATATGTCAGGTTACAGAGCTCAATACAAAATGACAGCATATGGGCAGCATCAGTCTATCTCTTCTTAATTACTGTATTGTTATTTTCTTTGTGATCTATAAAATAAGGCTTTCCTGAAGATCAGACTACTAAGATGAGTCACTATTTACTTGGATAAGTATAAGTCACTACTTAGCACAAACTAACCCACTAGTTAGCCACACATACTAACTCCCTAGTTACCCACACATACTATTTCAGCTATTAGCCACACACCTAAGTCACTAGATAGCTAATCACATGAAATCACTAGTATCCACAAAAACTAAGCACTTAAGTCACTATTCAGCCACATACCTAAGTCACTATTTAGCCCCACAAACAGAAGTTACTAGTAAGCTACACAGCTAAGTCACTTGTTTGCAACATACACTAAGTCACTAGTTAGCTATAGTCACTAACACATTCACCACATACCTCTAGTTAGTGTCACACTTGAGGCACTAGTCAGCCACGTACAATAAGTCACTAGTTAATCCCAGTCACTATGTCACTAGTCAGCCACTACTATTTCACTATTTAACCACACATACTATGTCACTAGTAAGTCACACAGATAAGTCTCTAGTTTGTTACACATGTTAAGTCACTACCCATTTAGCCTCACACACAAGTCACTAGTAGGCCACACACCTAAGTCAATGATTTGATGCACAATTAGGTTACTAGTTAGATACACTAACTCACAGGTTAGCCACACACAGTAAAGCAGTAAGTAACTAGTTAGTCACACACACTAAGTTACTATTTAGCCACATACCTAACTCAATAGTTAGCCATTCATGTAAGTCACTAGCTAGCCACACACCCAAGCCACTATTTCAACATACAGGCCAAGATCTTCCAACATAGATGCCAAGGTCTTCCCTAAGAGAGCAGTGGTTGGGCACAGTTTTCATACCAGCACAAGGGGAAGGAGAAAGTTGGAACTGTGTGAGTTCAAGGCCACTCCTGGCTATAGAGAGATGGAGGGAGAAAGAGTGAGAGAGAGGGACAGAGAGGGAGAAAAAATCTGTCTAAAAGAAAAACAGCTCATACTAAGGTGATCCCATTTCTTAGGATTTCAGGTATTTAATCCCAAGTGTAGGGATTTGGAGATAGATCTACATGGCTGGACAGAAAGAGGAAGATAAGGTGGAGGAGAAAGAAGAGCATGCAGTGAGAGGATTTTGTTAGAGCAGTCTGTCTGAGGGAGTGAAGAGATGGCAGTCAATCTAAGGAGGCAGTGTGAGGACAGGACCATATTATTTGTCTGAGAATTGTTAGAGGTAAGAAATCTACTGGCCAGATGCTCTGAATCTGTGATCCTTCAGTTTTTACCCTCCACTCCCTGATAGATTACTATGAGTTTTAATTATTAAGATCCATTAGAACTTGTGCTGGAAGTGATGTTCTCTCTGGGGAAGTGTGATTTTTTCAAAGTCAATAGAGCTAGACATTTTTAAATTATTAAAATATGTTAACTTTATTTTGTTTAAATTACATTGGTATCACATTTCTTTTCTTAATTAAAAAAATTATATATATATATATATATATATATATATATATATATATATATATCAAACCCAGTTCCCTCTACCTCACTCCCTCCCTCCTTCTCCCCATCTCTCTCAACTTCCCAGGCCCCCGGCCACTCTTCCCCTCCCATCCAACCCCCACTATACATGTAGAGTAATGCCTTCCATGGGGATTCATCTAAATTTTTCAAGTCATTTAAAGTAGGGATTAAAACTTCTCTCCTGTCTTTAGGTTAAGGGAGTATCCTTCCATGGTGATTTTCCCCAAAAGTCCTTTTTGCACCAGAGGTACTTCCTGGTTCCACTTAGTCCCTTAGACTTTGCAGGCCTTTTAGCTGAGACCCATGTTCAGGGGTTAAAAGTCAGTCCCATGCTGGATTCCCTGCTATAATTCTGGGGCACCATTAGCTCCTTCTTGTTCAGATCAGCTGTGTCTATGTGTTTCTACAGCGTGGTCTTGTCCTCATTGTCTGCATGTAGATTCCAGTTAGGCTCAGGGTTTATTTGTGCATTTATGCTTTTGTTTCCATCAGCTACTAGATGAGGGCCCCATGATGGTGAATAAGTTAGTTCCTGATCTCATTATCAGGGAAGGGAGTTTATGGTAGCCTTTACACTATTGCTCAAATTCATAGTTGGGGTCAGACTTGTAGGCCTCTGGACATTTCTCTAGTTGTATTTCCTCTTTAAACCTATAATGGCTCCCTCTTTTATGGTTTTTTCTCTCTCTCTGTCTGTCTCTCTCTGTCCCTTTCTCTCTTCTCTTCTCTTCTCTTCTCTTCTCAAGTCTATTCCTCCCCTATACGAATCTTCCTAGTCCCATGCACTTTGCTCTCCTCCCCTTCTCCTTCTGCTAGTTCCCTTTCCACTCACTCCCTGTCTATACCCACACCCATATGCTGCGGGGGCCATTTTCCTTTCACCTTCTGCAAGTGATCTTATATGAATTTCTTACATACCTCCTTGTATCCTAGTTTTTCTGGCAGTTTGATTGGTTGGCTGGTGATCTTTGCTCTATGTCTAAAATCCATAAATGAGCAAGTACATACCATGCTTCTCTTTTTATGATTGGGTTACCTCATTCAGATTGGTTTCTTCAAGTTCAATCCACTTTTCTATTTATTTCAAAATTCCATTGTTTTTTTCCCTCAGAATAGTAATCCATTATATAAATGTGCTACATCTTCTTTATCCATTCTTCAGTTGGGGGCATTTGGGTTGCTTCCAAGTCCTTCCTGTTACAAAGAAAGCAGCTAGGAACATAGTTGAGTACATGTCTTGGTTGCATGGATGTGGATCACTTGGGTATATGCCTAGAGGGGGGATTACCATGTCCCGTGGTAGACTGATTCCCATTTTCCTGAGGAATTGCTGATCTCCAAAATGGCTGTACGAGTTTGAACTTCCACCTGCAGTGGAGGAGTGTTCCCCTTTCCCACATCCTCTCCAGCATAAGTTGTCATAGGTGTTTCTAATTTTAGCCTTTCTGGCAGGAGTAAGATGGTATCTCAAAGTTGTTTTAATTTGCCCTTGATAGCTAAGGATGTGGAGCACTTTCTTAAGTGTCTTTCAGCCTTTTCAAATTTCCTCTATTGAGACTTGTCTATTCAGTTCTATACCCCATTTTTAATGGGGTTATTTGGTGTATTGTTGACTAATTGCTTTAGTTCTTTGTACGTTTTTGGGATCAGCTCTCTGTCAGATGGGAGGATTGACCAAGATCTTTTCCCAGTCTGCAGATTGCCTTTCAGTCTTGTCAACTGTGTCGTTTGCCTTACAAGTCTTTTAAATTTGAAGAGGTCCCACTTATTGTCGATCTCAGTGTCTGTCCTACTGGAGCTACATTCAGGAAGTGGTCTGCTGTACCAATTTGTTCAAGAATACCTCCTATTTCCTTTTCTAAGAGTTTCAGTGTGGCTGTATTTATGTTGAGGCCTTTGATCCATTTGGACTTGAGTTTTGTGCATGGTGATCTACATTTTTCTACACAACATAATCCAGTTTGCAAGCATCATTTGTTGAAGACAGCTTTCATCCTCCCATTGTATACTCTTAGCTGTTTTGTCAAAAAATCAGGTGTTCATAGGTATGCGGATTAATATCAGGATTTAATATTTGATTATATTTTGCTACTTGTCTATATTTGTGCTAATACCAGGCTGTTTTCAGGACTACAGCTCTGTAGTAGAGCTTAAAGGGATAGTGATGCCTCCTGATATTCCCTTAATATAGAGGTTGTATTGGCTATCTTGTTTCTTTTGTTTTTCAATGAAGTTGATTATTATCTTTTCAAGGTCAGTGAATATTTGTGCTTGGATTTTAATTGGGATTGCATTGAATCTGCTGGTTGCTGTTGACAAGATTGCAATTTTTACTATGTTTATTCTAGCTATTCAAGAGCATGAGAAAATCTTTCCCTTTTCTGGAATCTTCTTTAATTTCTGATTTAAAGACACAATGTTCTTATATAGGTCTTTCACTTGTTTGGTAAGTGTTGCTCCAAAATACTTTATGTTTTTGTGGCTATTGTAAGTGTGAGTTTCTCTGATTTCTTTCACTGTCCTTTTGTTATCTGAATAAAGTAGGGCTACAGATTTTTTTTTAATTTATCTTGTATCCTGATATTTTGCTGAATGTGTTTTTCAGCTGTATGAGTACCCTGTTAGAGTTTTTTCGGTTGCTTATGTAAACTATCATATCATCTGAAAATAGAGAAAATCTGAGTTCTTCCTTTCCAATATTTGTCCCCCTTGATCACCTTTTTGTTGTCTTATTTCTTTAGCTAGCACTTCATGTGCAATAATGCAGAGATATGGAGGTGGGGATGCAGCCTTGTGTTGTTCCTGATTTTAGAGGAATTGCCCTTAAGGTTCTCTACATTCAGTTTGGTCTGGTCTCTTGGTTTACTGTATATTATTTTTATTGTGTTTACATAAGTTCCTGTTATCGCTGATCTCTTCAAGACCTTTAATATGAAAGATGTTGAATTTTGTCAAAGGATTTCTGCACCTAGGTAGATGATCATGTGATTTTTTTATTTTCAGTTTGTTTATATTTTGGATCACTTTGATAGATATTCATATGTGAAACCATCATTGAAACCCAGGGATGAAGCCTACTTGGTCACAGTGGATGATTTCTTTGATGTATTCTTGAATTCGGTTTGCCAGTAATTTATTGAGTACTTTTTAATTAATGTTCAGTGAGGGATATTGATCTGTAATTTTCTTTCTTAGTTGTGCATTTGTGTGGATGGGTACCAAGATGAATGTAGCCTGCATAAAAGAGTTTGGTAATGAATGTTCTGTTTCTATTGCGTGTAACAATTTCAGGAGTATTGGTATTAGCTCTTCCCCTTTGAAATTCTGCTAGAATTATTCACTGAAGCCATCTGGTCCTGGGCTTTATTTGGTTGAATGTCTTTTCATGATTGCTTCTCTTTTGTTAAGTGTTATATGTCTGTTTAAGTAGCTTGTCTGTTCTTGATTTAATTTTGGTAAGTAATAGTTATCCAGAAATTTGTTCATAGCCTTTGAATTTTCAAATTTTGTTGAGTACAGGTTTTCAAAGTATGACCTAAAAATTGTCTGGATTGTCTCAGTGTCTGTTGTTATGTACACCTTTTCATTTCTGATTTTGTTTATTTCCATGTTCTCTCTATGCTTTTGGTTAGTTTGGATAAAGGTTTGTGAATCTTGCTAATTTTCTCCAAAATTCAACCCTTTGTTGTACTGATTTTTTTGTATTATTTTCCTGTTTTCTTCGTTATTGTTTTAAGCCCAAAAATTGAATATGGGCCCTAATCCTGAGGGGTGATTTTGCTTCTTTTGTTCTAAGGCTTTCAGTTGTGCTGTTAATTCTCTAATGTGACTATCCTCCGTTTTCTTCATGTGGGCACTTAATGCAATTTTGTGCCCTGATATTCATTGAATTTGAAGACATTCTTAATTTAATTATTTCTTCTTTGATTCAGGTATGCTGCATTTGCGGTTTTTCTGTTTCTATGGTTTTGTAGAGATTCTGCGATTTGTGTTGTTGTTGACTTCCAATTTTAAAGCATGGTGGTCTGATAAGTTACAAGGACTATTCCAATTTTTTTTAGGTCTCTCTTGAGGAATTTTATGTCTCCAAGTATGTGGTCAGTTTCAGAAAATGTTCCATGTGGAGAAGAGAAGAAGTTATATTCTTTTTTGTTTGGGTGGAAGGTTCTAAAATGTGTCTGTTAAATCAGAGTTGAGATATAACTTCTGTTAGTTTTTTTGTTTTTCTTTATAAAGTTTCTGAGGTGGTCCTGTCTAGTGTTGTGAGTCGGGTGACAAAAGTCTCCCACTATAGGTGTGTGATGTTTTATTGTGGTTTGAGTTTTAGTGGTATTTCTTTTACAAATGTGCGGTGCTTTTGTATTTGGGGCATAGAGGTTCAGAATTGAGGATTTGTGGAGAGTATTTCTCCTGTGATAAATACAAAATGACTGTTTCCATTACTTTTGATT